>NW_025206182.1:0-4814 GCF_004010195.1 Chiloscyllium plagiosum | reverse complement strand
CTCACACACACAGATATACACTCACACTCACTCACATACACACATACACACTCACTCATTCACATTCACTCACACACACACATACGCACAATCACTCACACACACAGATATACACACACTCACTCACACACATTCACTCACACGCTCACTCACACACACAGATACGCACAATCACTCACTCACACTCACACAGATACACACACAAACCTCGCAGACCCAGGTTTGATACCAGCCTCGGGCGACTGCCTGTGCGGAGTTTGCATGTTCTCTGAACCCGGTCTCCTGCCACTGTGTAAAGATGTGCAGGTTGGGTGGATCGATGATGCTAACAGCCCATGGTGCCCAGGGATGTGCAGGCTTGATGGGCTAGCCATGGGAAAGATTAGATTAGCTTCCCTATAGTATGGAAACAGGCCCTTCGGCCCAACAAGTCCACACCCACCATCCAAAGAGTAACCCACCCAGACCCATTTCCCTCTGACGAATGCACCTAACACTACGGGCAATTTAGCATGACCAATTCACCTGCCCTGCACATCTTTGGACTGTGAGAGGAAACCGGAGCACCCCCGGAGGAAACCCACGCAGACACGGGGAGAACGTGCAAACTCCACACAGTCTCCTGAGGCGGGAATCGAACCTGGGTCTCTGCCGCTGTGAGGCAGCAGTGCTAACCACTGAGCCACCGTGCCACCCAGATGGATCAGTGAAAGGCAGGGTTACTGCTAGAGGGGGGAGTCTGGCTGGGATGCTCTTCGGAGTGTCAGTGCAGACTTGATGGGCTGAACGGCCTACTTCCACACTGCAGAGATTCTAATCTATGAATCCTTTCGAAAGCCTTCAAGGCACGTTAGGCTGTCAGCTTACTCTTTGTTCCTGCTTTGATCACTAATTCGTCTTCATTCCAGGAAACGGTGTAACTGGGTCAGGAGTGAACACTGAACCTGCTGTTCTTTCTTGGCAGAGCTTGTGCCCATTTCTTCATCTGGTGTGTGTCAGATAAGGTGGACAGTAAAGGTCTTTTCCCCAGGGTGGGGGAGAGTTCAAAACTTAGGGGGGGGTATCTTTATGGTGAGGAGAGAAAGATTTAAGAAGGACGCGGGGCGCAACTATTTTACTCAGAGTGTGGTTTGTGTGTGGAATGAACTGGCAGAGGAAGTGGTTACAACGTTTAAAAGGCATGATTTGGAGATGCCGGTGTTGGACGGGGGTGGACAAAGTTAAAAATCACACAACACCAGGTTATAGTCCAACAGGTTTAATTGGAAACACTAGCTTTCGGAGCGACGCTCCTTCATCAGGTGGTTGTGGAGAATAAGGTCGGAAGACACAGAGTTCTAGGATTTACACACTGAAGGACTGGAATTAGCATATCCCATTCTAAAAGATGAAAGATTTAATCTAAAGTTATTTAATATATCATTACAGATCCATGACACTGTGACCATTTTGCTATAAATTTTGTGTCTTCTGATTTTATACTCTCCAGCCACCTGATGAAGGAGCAGCACTCCGAAAGCTAGTGCTTCCAATTAAACCTGTTGGACTATAACCTGGTGTTGTGTGGTTTTTAACAATGTTAAAAAGCTACGTATACGAATTGGAAAGGTTAGGAGGGATACGAGCCAGGAGCAGGTGAATAGGGCTGGTTTAATTTGGGATACCAGGTCAGCACGGACTGTTTGGGCCGAAGGGCCTGTTTCCTTGATGTATGGCTCAATTGAGGGCGTGGTACCCTAGGCTCGAGCCTGACAAATCTGTGTTAGGTGGGGCCCTGAGACTGCGGTCTTTACTCTCATTGTCCATGGCTGACTCACCGCCTTGGACCAGCACCCTGCCTTCCAACGGCAAACACAGGCAGTGGCAGGGAGCTCTGGGATCTTCCTGTGCAGTTATTCCAACATGGACCGGCCTTGTGAGCCTCCAGGCTCCCTTCAAAGGCCCGCCCCTCCCTCTCACAAAGGGCAGCCCCAGAATCCTCCAGTCATGGGAAGCCATCCCACCGTTTAACGACTCCCAACTCTCTTGTGGTTGGAATTCCGGGTGGCTGGAATGTTTCTGCAGCTGGCTTATCTGGATGTCTCAACTCCTCCCTCAACACACCTCAAGAAAGCCACCGCGTGTGTTCCTGCTTGTCCCCACTCTCTCAAGGGTAAGGCTTCCAATATGGCGGCTGACAGGTTGATGCACCCGTCATCTCATTGACACTGTGCTCTCCTCCAGATTAACTCTTGCACGGAGATATTAACCACTGGTTTTTTTCCCCCTCTTCCACAAACCTGGTCTTCATGAACTCGTCCAGCCTCATCCAAAACACCGACTGTACAGGATCCCTACAGTGCTGAAACAGACCATTCAACCCTCCAAACCCTTTTCCTGTTCATATACCCATCCAGATGCCTTTTAAATGTTGCAATTGTACCAGCCTCCACCACTTCCTCTGGCAGCTCATTCCATACACATACCACTCTCTGTGTGAAAATGTTGCCCCTTAGGTCTCTTTTAAGATATACAGCATGGAAACAGACCCTTCGGTCCAACCCATCCCCTTGTAAATCTTTTCTGAATCCTTTCAAGTTTCACAACATTTTCCCGATAGGAAAGAGACCAGAATTGCACACAATATTCCAACAGTGGCCTAACCAATGTCCTGTACAGCCACAACATGACCTCCCAACCCCTGTACTCAATACTCTGACCAATAAAGGAAAGCATACCAAACACCACCTTCACTATCCTATCTACCTGCGACTTCACTTTCAAGGAGCTATGAACCTGCACTCCAAGGTCTCTTTGTTCAGCAACACTCCCTAGGACCTCACCATTAAGTACATAAGTCCTGCCCTGATATGCAGCACCTCACATTTATCTAACTCCATCTTCCACCCGTCAGCCCATTGGCCCATCTGATCAAGATCCTGTTTTAATCTGAGGTAACCCTCTTCGCTGTCCATTTTTGGTGTCATCTGCAAACTTACTAACCATTCCTCCTGTGTTCCCATCCAAATCATTTTGTACAAGTGACGAACAGCAGTGGACCCAGCACCGGTCCTTGTGGCATTCCATGGGAGGAAACCCACACAGACATGGAGAGAACATGCAAACTCCACGCAGTCACGCAAGGCAGGTATCACACCAGGGTCCCTGGTGCTGTGAGGCAGCAGTGCTAACCACTGAGTCACCATGCCTTTCTTTCTCTCTAAGATCGAGACATCCCTTTGCTGCTTTCCCCCTCTCGGCTTAGCCTTGTCTAATCCTTACTCCCCTGACCGCCTCCCCACAGCAGGTATCTTGAACTAAACCCCTTCCACTCCCATTTCCCACTGCACGCTGTCCTGTTCCTGCGATTGTATTGCTGTTAAACTTTGAACCAACAACCTCCCTGCTTGGATTCCATGTGAGGTGACATTGGTCTTGATGAACTTTGTGGCATATTGCAGTCCAGATAGCTAATACTGCATAGGGTCAGTTTATTATTGAGACAGATATCTTCAAGTTTATTCACAGCACTTACTGTTTGCAGCTGCCACACACACACAGATAGACAGACGCACACACACACATACACAGAGAGAAACAGACAAAGGCACACACAGAAATACTCACACAGGCACACATACAGACACACGTACACACCCACACATACACACACAGAGAAACAGACAAAGACACACACAGAAATACACACACAGACACATGTACACACACACGTACACACCCACACATACACACACAGAGAAACAGACAAAGACACACACAGAAATACACACACAGACACATGTACACACCCTGTGAGGCAGCAGTGCCAAACACTGAGCCACCGTACCACCCCATATTACTCCTGTGTTGTACACAAGTTGGTGTTGTGCAGTCCCATCGAGGTAGATTTGTATCAGTCTCTCTCTTTCTCTCACACACACACACGTATATACACACACACACAGACAGACAGACAGACACCCACACACACACACACACACACACACACTCACCACACACGCACACTGACATTTGGAATATTGTAGTCAGTTCAATTTGCCCTGCGATAGGAAGCACGTTGTTAAACTGGGAAGGGTGCAGAAAAGATTTACAAGGATGTCACCTGGTCCAGAAGGTTTCTGTTTTAAGGAGAGGCTGGATAGGCTAGGACTTCTTTCCCTGAGTGTCGGAGGCGGAGGAGTGACCTTATAGAGGTTTATAAAATCATGAGGGGCATGGAGAGGATAAACAGGCAAGGTCTTTTCCCCGTGGTAGGGGAGTCCAGAACTAAAGGCCACAGGTTTAAGATGAGAGGGGAGAAGTTTAAAAAGGAACTAAGGGGCAACTTTTTCATCCATAACTGAGTTAACAGAGACAGAGAGAGAGAGAGGAAACAGACAGGGAGGAAAATGGGCTATCAGACAGAGACATGACTGAGAGACAGGGGGGGATAATGGAGAGAGAGAGGGAGAGAGAGAGAGAGAGAGACTGAGATAACTGAGAGAGAGAACAGAGAGAGATAATGCAGACCAAGGGAGGTATAACAGACAGGAGAAAGTGAGGGCTGCAGATGCTGGAGGTCAGAGCTGAAAATGTGTTGCTGGAAAAGCGCAGCAGGTCAGGCAGCATCCAAGGAACGGGAGAATCGACGTTTCGGACATAAGCCCTTCCTGAAGAAGGGCTCGTGCCCGAAACGTCGATTCTCCTGTTCCTTGGACGCTGCCTGACCTGCTGCGCTTTTCCAGCAACACATTTTCAGGTGTAACAGACACACAGGGCTGGATAATAGAGAGAGGGGGTTTTAACTGGGACAGAGAGAGAGAGAGAGAGAGAGA
>NW_025206181.1:0-11244 GCF_004010195.1 Chiloscyllium plagiosum | reverse complement strand
TAACATTTTTATTGTTTACAAATGGCAGTGATGAATACAGTCAGTGGTATGGTGCCTTTTCTCATTGGCCCCTCAGTTGTGAGAAATATTGAAATGTTTCCCTGTAACCCCTCTGTGGGATAAGGATGGACAAACCAGCGCTATCCTCAGTCTGTTACCATAGCGACAGGCTGCTCCATCGCTGAAACACTGAACTAAAATGAGAAAATCCTGGATGGATTGATTAATGAGGGAATTTGATTGATGAATGGATTTGGGTAGCGCGGAGTCTCCTGCGGGCTCTGTTGGTCACTAAAATGTGTCTGACGGTGAGCACATTGAGCAGCAGAATCAGGAGAAATGGGACACACGGGGTTAGAATGTTGTGGAGGAACTCGATTGTGACCCAGATACTGGAGGATAAAGCAGCGTCTGTTACCTCACAAAACCAGGGGTCGTTCCACATCCAATACCGAGCCGTGAGCATGAAATACCAGGAAATGTTCTTTAAACAGCTCAGTACAGTCACTGCTCCCAGAACCACAGCCGCCATCTTCTTACTGCAATATTTACTTTTCAGCTTCTGGCAACAAATGGCCACAAACCGATCAAAGGTGAAAGTGACGGTGAACCAGACAGAGCAGTCAGTGGCTGCATAAAGCAGGACGGCGTGGATATTACACACGGGGATGGAGTACAGGAAATAAAACTGTTCCCGATAAACAATGGGAATGTGTCTCAGTATCAGGTCGAGGATAATGACCAGGAGATCCGCCGCTGCCATGGCCCCCAGGTAACGTCTGACACATGGAGACAATCCACAATCTTTATAAAGCAGCACGTAGATGGTCACTACGTTAACTGTGAGGAAGGAAAACAAACCCATTATCTATCAGCCTGAAGGCAAAGTGACCCGTTTGATTGGGGACCCAGTGAGATTTTCAAATATGTCCCTGTATTCAGGAATTTATTAAAATAATTGGAGCTGGAATAACAAATGGGAAGGTTAGAATTACTGCCAAAATATGACATAAATCACAAGAAAGCCTCCCTCCCCAAACACACAGAGACACATCCATAAGGACAGATGGTTTCTCGAACATTCCCACACACACACTCGATCACTCGAGAGCAGACACAGGTCACTCCTTCCCAGTTCCTAATATGGAGGGTGGGAACATTGCTGTCCTTAAGGATTCTCTCCCAGTTTCCTGAGCAGTGCATTGATATATAAACCCGGACTAGATATCTGTCCAGCACGGGGAGCTGTGCAGACCACAACACGGCACTAATGTGTGAACCTGAAACAAATATCCATCCAGACCACATAAACCTCAACCAGATAGTCTGACCAGCACAGCGACCTGTGCAGTGATCACCCGTGAATTCATCTGTAAACCAGGAGCAGTTACCCTCCCAGCATGTAGAACTCTGTACACCACCCCAGTGCATGATCTGTAACCCAGGAGCAGTTACTCTCCAAGCATGTAGTACTGTTTCCACCACCCCAGTGCATTGCTCAGTAACACTGTGTTAGATGCCTGTGCAGTGTGGGGAATCCTGCAGCCCATGCTGGAAGTGACAGGGTGTGCAGCTCCCATCCATTTACATCTCCATATCTCCAATGTAGCATGACAAGGCGATGCTGTGTGTGTGAACATCACTGCCAGAGAGAGAGATGGTGAGTGAATCAGTTTAAATATTACCACATGGGAGGGGTTTGGGGTATCGACAGAGAGGAGGAGACTGAGAGACAATGTCATGGAAGGATGTGTTCCCAGGTTTGTGAATGCTGAAATGTAAACACATCGATAGCATCCTGTAACATGAGCCTGTCTTCATTGCATATGACAGAGGGATTGTCTGCACGAGGCTGAGCTAGTTTCCTGGTGCTATCTTATCTAACTCACCTAATTAACTACTCACCTCACCCCATGGTGTCCCTCTCATTCAATACCAGCCTGATTCTCCCACCCATCATGGCTGGAGGTACACACCACCGCCTGGTGGTGTATTCCGTGATCCCTGGTACTGATGCCATCTTTAACAATCCAATGTACACATGTTTGAGCTTTCCCTGTTTGGAGCTGCCCTGCACAGTTTACTCCGACCATGGCAGATAAGGGACAATTACACCACGGTTTGTCGACACGGGCATGGAGGTCCTGGTGGATGGACTAGTACAGAGGGGGACCATTCTCTTCCCAGAGGGGGAACACCACCAGACCCACCAAGCATGGTCTCGGCGCACCACCTACCTCAGTGCAGTATCTGCGATCTGAAGAAATGACCAATAATACAGGACAAATATCAATAAACTTCCCCCCTCAGTCAGGATAAGGGTCACTCAGCTTCCTCTGTTCTCTCACACTCACTGTATATCTGTTACAACACCGACACCCGAACAAGCCTCATGGTCCACTCCCACCCTCCATCTCTTTCTCCCATTCCAGGAGAAACAGCCTTGAATAGAACAGAAAGGGCCTATCCGGGTGGTGGAGTACCTGATATCCATTCCCTCACCCCTCTCCCCCCGCCATGTGGGGAGGACCCTGGTACGAGCCGGAGAGGACCGGGACACCTCGTGTGGAGATTCTGAACCGAGTAAGGAGCAATATTCAGTGAAGGGCAATTCCCACTTTAAACCCACTGTCAGTTCCGTTTCCCCCCGGTACAACTTAGAAACTGTGGCCCTGATGCCATCTCCCTTTTGTACCGAGCTGGTACAAATGGAATCCCCCTCGTATTGGCGGGAAGGAGGGTGGGCTCACAACTTATCGTCACCACCACCTCCCGGGAAGGGAGCACAGAGACTCCCTCCTCCACCTCCCCCTGAAAACAGCTCAGATACTGAAGCTAATCTGTGATAGTTATTGCTCTCCCCACTAGTCCTGACATCTTCAACAATCATATACACCCAGGACCCTCTGTTCCTGCACCCCCTTTATAACAGTACAGCCTGTTTTATATTGTCTTCTAATGTCCTTCCTTCCAAAGTACATCATCTTACACTGCTCTGCATTGATTCCTATCTCCCATAAACCTGAACACTACACCAATGTGTTACTGGCCTGTTGGCGTTCCACACTGTCCTCCAGAAACGTTATAATGCTTTCAGGTTTGGTGCCATCTATAAGCATTGATTTGGAGCTGGCGGGGTTGGAATGGCGTGTACAAATTTAAAAACCTTGCGTTGTGTGATTGGTAACTTTGTACACACGTTGTGATTGTCACAGAGACACAGGCCCACGGAGCAACTGAAATCCTGCCACACTGCCTTGTGTGAGCAAGTTAATGCTTACATAGTGTCACAGAGGGAGTCAAATAATGACATGCTGTCAATGTAGGAACAGAAAGCCTAACACACGCATAACAGAGTGAATGAGGTTTTGATGAAGCACAGAAGAAGAGGAAACCTGATCGGCTCCCTTTATCTGCGTATCATCAGTGTATTTGCGTGTCTGTGTTGGGTCGGGCCGACAGTCTGTGTTGTTTAAACTGATGCAATATCACCCTCTGCTGGCCTCCCCACACCACTGCATAGGCATCGGCAGAGGGTGAAATCCAAATGGGATTCAAGGGTGGGAGGAGGGAAAAGCTCACAGCACTATCCAAACTGATGTACTGATCTAAATGTATTTTAAGCTTGTAACTGCATCTGCTTCCACCACTTCCACTGGAAGTTCATTCCACGCACAAACCTTCTGTGTAAAAAACTTTGCATTTCATGTCTTTTTAAAACATTTCTCCTCTCATCTTAAAATATCCCCCTAGTCTTGAATATCCAATCCTAGTTAAAAGAGAACAACCAATCACCTTATCTAGACCTCTCATGCTTTTATAAGCCTGTATAAGTTTCTTCTGTCCAGTGAAACAGTCCCAGCCTAACCAGTCTACATTTATAACTCAGCCCCTCTGTTTCTGACAGCATCCCGGTAAATCTCTTCTAAACACTCTACGCCTCAACAGCATCCTTCCTATAACAAGGTAAGCAGAATTAGACACAGTATTCCAGAAGAGTACCATTATTTCAGAAAGGTGATAAGGACAAGCCAGTGAACGAGAGACTGGTGAGCCTGCAGTCAGTGGTGGGCAAGTTTTTGGAGGGAATGCTGAGGGATAGGATGTATATGTATTTGGAAAGGCAAGGACTGATTTGGGATAGCTAACATGGCTTCGTGCGTGGGAAATCGTTTTTTCTAGAATTATTTGAGTTTTTTGAAGAAGTAACAAAGAGGATTGATGAGGGCCGAGAAATGGACGTGAACTGTATGGACTTAACTAAGGCGTTCGAAAAGGTTCCCAATGGGTGAATGGTTAGCAAGATTAATTCTCATGGAATACGGGGAGTTACAGAACTGGCTAGAAGGTAGAAGACAGAGGGTGGTGATGGAGAGTTGGTTTTCAGACTGGAGACCTATGACCACTGGAGTGCCACAAGGATGGGTGCTGGGTCTGCTACTTTTCGTCATTTATATTAATGGTTTGGATATGAACTTAGGAGGTATTGTTAGTACTTTTGCAGATGACACGAAAATTGGATGTGCAGTGGACAGCGAAGAAAGTTACCTCAGATTGCAACTGGATATTGATCTGATCGGCCAATGGGCTGAGGAGAGGCAGATGGAGTTTAATTTACATAAATGTGAGCTGCTGCATTTTGGGAAAGCAAATTGCGACAGGACTTGCACACTTAATGGTAAGATCCTAGGGAGTGTTGCTGAACAAAGCTGTGTTAGCTAAATATTTGACAGAGAAGTGAGTCACGGATAATGGGATACAGACAGTAAAGTGGGGCTGACAACATAACGTGACCAGCCACAATCTTAGTTTCTGGTGAAGAAGGCTCAAAGTATCTGGTATCTCACTCCTCACTCCTCACTCCTCACTCCTCACTCCTCACTCCTCACTCCTCACTCCTCACTCCTCAGTCCCATGTTCCATTCAGCTCATGAAACCTGCTAGACAGGAGCAGTTGGAGGCTACTTACTCCTATAACCTGTTGCACAGAAACGGAGGAGACCATTCAGCCCTTCAAGACTGCCCCACACGCTTTGAGGTGATTTGGGAAATGTAATTGGAAAGCCCAGGCTGGTTATGAAAGAGGCCCCTCATCTCTCTTTATAGAGCTTCCCCTCTCCGCAACTTGTGCTTCATTTGTTAGTCATGTTGTAGACACAGATTCACTGTGAATACAGCCCCCATACCTCACCCAGAGATGTCTTACAAAATTCTCTGGCCTCCCTGGGTGCAACATTCAATAACAGACCTTCCAGGAAAATAACATCCACTAACTCTCCAATAACAGAATGTCATAACATCAGATACAGAAGCAGGTCGTTCACCCCTCAACAGCCCCTTCGCAAACACGCTCCCCGCCCTACGCCTGACTTTCCCTTCACTAAGATCATATCTGATCTGGTCTTGCTTCCAAATTCTCTTTAATGCCCAGTTGTTCATCACCCTCACCTCTCTGACAGATCAAAATCCATCTACCTCATTTTAAAATATTTTCAGTGATCTAGAACATAGCACATAGAAAAGTGCAGCACAGAATAGGCCCTTTGACTCACGATGTTATGCCGAGAGTTAATACTCATGTAAAATATAATAACTTAATCTACGCACCCCTCAATTCACTGCCATCCATGTGCATATCCAGCAGTCGCTTGAATGTCCCGAAAGACTCTGCTCCCACCACCACTGCTGGCAATGTATTCCATGCATTCAGAATGCTCGACGTAAAGAACGTTCCTCTGACGTCTCCGCTTTACCTTTCTCCAAATATCTTATGACTATGACCCCTCGTACCAGTTAATCCTGCCCTGGGGAAAGGTCTCTGGCTGTTGACTCTAACCATGCCTTGTATATCTCAATCAGGTCATCTCTCTTCGTCCTTCTCTCCAGAGCGAAAAGTCCGAGCTTAGTCAACCTCCTTTCCACTCCAATCAGCATCCTGGTAAACCTTCTTTGCACCCTCTCCAAAGACTCTGTATCTTTCGTATAGTAGGGCGACCAGATCTGAACACAATATTCCAAGTGTAGTCTCACCAGCAACTTGTAGAGCTGTAGCAACACTTCACGGGTCTTAAACTCAATTCCCCCTTTTAATGAAAGCCAAAACACCATCTGCTTTCTTAACAACCCTATCCACGGGAGTCACAACTTTCAAGGATCTATGTACTTGAACACAAAGATTCCTCTGTTCATCCACACTGCCAAGAATCCTGTCTTTAATTCGACAATCAGCATTCATGTTCGACCTTCCAAAATGCATCGCTTCGCATTCATCCAGGAGAAGAAGAAAAAATGTGCTGTGACCTATTACCCTCTTGAAAAGAGGAACAACTTTCGCCTCCTTCCAATCCCCTGGTACGATTCCCATGGAGAATCAGGAGGCAAAGATCTTCGCCAGTGTCTTAGCAACCTCCTTTCTCACTTCCCGGAGCAGCCTAGGATAAATTTCGTCTTGCCCCAGGACTAATCAATCTTAATGTTTGCCAAAACATCCAACACATCAACTTCATCAATCTTAATCAGATCAAGCCTGTATCCCAGTTCCTCAAAGTTCGCATTCACAACAAGTTCCCTTTCCTTGGTGAAAACCAAAGCAAAAAACTCATTTAGAGCTTCCCCTATCGGATCAGACTCCACGCACAGGTTCCCTATGCTATCCCTGATCGGCCCTACCTTCGCCCTGATCACTCTCTTATTCCTCACGTATGAGTAAAACGCCTTTGGGTTCTCCCTAATCCCCCTGCCAAGCCATTTTCGTGCCCCCTTCTGGCTCTCCTCAGTCTATTTCTGAGCCCATTCTTAGCAAGCCTGTAATCATCTAATCATGTAATCTAGCTCTCAAACTCTGTTGAATACGGAATCGCTGACATTCACGACGCGTTGTTTGAGGCAAACATTCCGTTCTCCGAAACCATGACCTCCTCATATGAGGAAACGAGGTGAACACAAGGGGTCAGGTTACAGTAACTGGCCCTGATATCAAAGCAGTATTTAACCAAGGATATAATCAAAGAATCTGAACAAAATTGTACTGATTGGGAATCAGTGTAAACCGCCCTTTGGTTCGAGTGATTTGAAACACAGAGCAAGATGTTTGTGGTCTGTGGCCGATAATCCTCACAGTCCCAGCACACCTATTCAGGAGATCCTCAGCATAGCTCCCTTGGCACAAACATCTTCAGCTGCTCCATCAATGTCTTTCCCCCATCAGGTCAGAAGTGGGAATGGTCACTGAAGATCACACAATGTTCAGAACAATGTGTCAGCCCTCAGCTCCTGAACCAATCTGTCTGTCCATGTGCAGCAAAACGTGAGCAGCAGTCAGGCCTGTGCTGTTAGAGTGTCGGTCACATTCATGTAACAGTACGGCTGCACACCGCACATTTCCACAGTGAAAGAAGGAGCTCATTCAGTACCTCAAGTTCACTTCACAGGAATATGAAAAAGCCATTCAGCACATCAATACTACTGCATCGGAAGAGCGATAGCCCATTCAGTCCCTGCAGCTTATCACACATGAAGAGAAGGAATGCAGTGTTATAGACAGACCACAGCCCCTTAATATATTTTAATGCAATAGCCTAGATCCAACTATTTTCTAATTCTAAAGGCAAATGTGATGTAACTGTGTAAAATGTGTCCAGTCAAACTACTCGATATTATCCAAAACAATTTATTTAAACACTGTCATTAAAACACAATGAAAGAAAGAAGAATGCACAACAACAAAACTATTGGAAAACTTAACAGAATAATATATAGTACATTTTGCTAACTAATTGTACCAATAGAGTAAGATCCCATAAACACAACCACTTGGCAAAAAGGAAAATTCAGAAGCAGATTCTCACATACAGTGCCCCAGTGCAGGAGGTAAAGATCCATCTAGAGAAAATTCAGAGAGAGTAGCAGCCAGGAAACTTACACTGAAGTTTCCAAAGCTGTTGAGATCCTAATAGTTTCTGATGTTACTGAGGAACCAAAACCCAGAGATCCTAACCTGTGAGAGTTGACCACATCCATTCAGGATGCACTAAAATTAACCCAAGAACTTCTAAGCTGTTTACTCAAGTGGTCTTAACTAACCAGCTCATCATCTCTAAATAGAAATTTGGACAAAATAGCCTCTTAAAGCTATAGTTTATCACACGAGTCAGCACATCAAGCTGATAAACAGGAACAATTTTTACCCAATAAAGCCCTTTGCCCTCTCCAATTATACGAGGAAGAAACCATTCATCCTCTCAAGTCATTTACACAGAGATATGAGGAGGCCATTCAGCCCGTTGAGTCACTTACACAGGAACAGGAAGAGGCCATTCAGCTTCTCAAGTCAATTTCGCAGGAACATGAGGAGGCCATTCAGCCCCTTGACTCACTTACACAGAGATGGGAGGAGGCCATTAAGCCAATTGAGTCACTTTTGCAGGAACAAGAGAAGGCCATTCAGCCCTTCAACTAACTGACACAGGAACAGAAGGAAATCATCCTCCTGATTGAGACACTCAAACAGAAACAGAATGAGGTAACCGATGCTGATTTGTAATGAAGGGCTTATGCCCAAAACGTGGATTTTCCTGTTCCTCGGATGCTGCCTGACCTGCTGGGCTTTTCCAGCACCACAGTCTCCACTCTGGCCTCCAGCATCTGCAGACCTCACTTTCTCCCAAGTGATTCTCAAACATGATAAACAAGTGGAGCAAAGGCTAGAGACTGAGCCTGTTGCGGTCTGGAGACTGGGCTCGGCATGGTTTGGAGGCTGTGTGGTGTGGAGTGGGGACTGGCCCAGTGTAGTCTGGGAACTATATGGTATGGAATGGAGACTGGGCCTGGCCCCATATGTTGACTGGGCCTGGTGCAGTCTGCAGACTGGGCCTGGTGTGGTCTGGTTACTGGGCCCAGTGCCATCTGGAGACTGGGTCTGGTGCAGTCTGGAGACTGGGCCCGATGCGGTTTGGTTAATGGACCAAGTGCGGTCTGCAGAATGCTCACAATGCGGTCTGGTTACTGGGCCGAGTGCAGTCTGGAGACTGGGCCCTGTGGTCTGGAGACTTGGCCTGGGGCAGTCTAGAGTCAGGGCCTGGTGCGGTCTGGAGACTGTGTCCAGTGAGTTCTGGAGACAGTGTCCATTTCAGTCTGGAGACTGGTCCCAGTGTGGCCTGTAGAATGGGCCTGTGGCAGCTTAGAAACTGGGTGCTGTGCGGTCTGGAAACTTGGACTGCTGCATTCTGGAGACTGTACCAAGAACGGTCTGGAGACTGGGCCTGGTGCGGTCAGGAGACTTAGCACAGTGCAGTCTGGAGACTGGGTGTGGTGCGGTCTGGAGACTGGAATCATTGCGAGGGGGAAACTGACACCAGTGTATTCTGGAGACTGGGCCCCGTGTGGTCTGGAGTGGGCCCGGTGCAGTCTGGATACTGGCCCGGTGCAAGCAGTAGACTGGGCCCAGTGCGGCCTGGTGACTGGGCCCAGTGTGGTCTGGACACTGGATCCGAAGCAGTCTGGAGACCGGGCCTGGTATGGTTTGGACACAGAGCACAGTGTGGCCTGGAGACTTGGCCCAGTGCGGTCTGGAGATTGGGCTCAATGTGGTCTGGAGACTGGGCCAGGTGTGGTCTGAAGACTGGGCCTGGTGTGGTCTGGTGATTAGGATCAGTGCAGCCTGTAGACTGGGCCTGGTGTGGTCTGGAGATTGGGCCTAGTGTGGTCTGGTGATTAGGATCAGTGCGGTCTGGAGACTGTGCATGGTGCGGTCTGGAGATGGGGCCCGGTGCAATCTGGTGATTAGGCTCAGTGCAGTCTGGAGACTTGGCCCAGTGCGATCTGGAGACGGGGCATGGTGCGATCAGGAGACTGGGCTCAGTGTGGCTTATAGACTTGGCCCAATGCGGTCTGGAGACAGGTCCAATGTGGCCTGGAGACTTGGCCCTTTGTGGCCTGGAGACTGGGCATGGTTTGGTCTGGATAGAGGGCCCAGTGTGGCCTGGACACTTGGCCCTTTGCGGTCTGGAGACTGGGCCTGGTGCAGTCTGGAGACTGGGCCTGGTGTGGTCTGGAGCCAGGGCCCAATGTGACCTGGAGACTTGGCTCTTTGCGGCTTGGAGACTGGGCTTGTGCGATCTGGAGAATGGGCCCGGTACAGTCGGGTAACTAGGCCCAGTGCAGTCTCTAGACTTGGCCTGGTGCGGTCTGGAGACTGGGCATGTTGCGGTCTGGAGATGGGGCCCGTTGTTGTCTAGTGATTAGGCTCAATGCAGTCTGGAGACTAGGTCAGCTGCGGGCTGGAGACTGTGCATGGTGTTGTCTGGAGACAGGGCCCGGTGCAGTCTGGTGATTAGGCTCAATGCAGACTGGAGATTTGGCCTGGTGCGGTCTGGAGACTGGGCATGGTGCTGTGTGGAGACAGGGTCCAGTGTGGTCAAGACAGGGAACCACTTCACCCTGGATACTGGACCCTGTGCGACTTGGAGAGTGGGGCCCACTGCGCACAAGAGATTAGGTCCAGTGCGGTCTGGAGACTGGGCCCAGTGCAGTCTGGAGACTGGGCTGAGTGCTGTCTGGAAACTGGACGCGGTGCCGTCTGGATACTGGGTTCGCTGCGGTCTGGTTACTGGGCCAATATGGTCTGAAGTCTGATTCCGGTGTTGTCTCGAGACTGTGCCCAGTGAGGTCAGGTGAATGGACCCTGTGCGGCCTGGTGACTCTGTGCAGTGCGGACTGGAGACTGAGCCCTGTGTGGCCTGGAAACTGGTCTTTATGCGGTCTGCTGACTGGGCCTGATGCAGTCTGGAGACTAAGCCCTGTGGTCTGGAGACTGGTCCCTATGGTCTGGAGACTGGATCTGGGGCAGCCTGGAGTCAGAGCCAGGTGCGGTCTGGAGACTGGGTCCAGTGTGTTCTGGAGACTAGGCCCGATGCAGTCTGGATACTGGGCCTGTGTGGCCTGGAGACTGGGCTCAGTTCAGTCTGGAGACTGGTCCTGCTTCAGTCTGGAGAGTGGCCCGGCGTGGTCTGTAGAATGGGCCTGGTGTGACCTGGAGACATAGCCCAATGCGGTCTGGAGATTGGGCCCGTTGTGGTCTGGAGAATGGGATCATTGTGGTCTGGAAACCGGGACCAGTATAGTGTGGAAACTTGGCCTAGTGCAGTCTGGAGTGGGCCCGGTGCAGTCCGAAGACTGGGCCCAGTGCGGGCTGTAGACTGGGCTCAGTGTGGCCTGGTGACTGGGCCCAGTGTGGTCTGGAGTTTG
>NW_025206180.1:0-11236 GCF_004010195.1 Chiloscyllium plagiosum | reverse complement strand
GGGACATAATTTTAACCCTTTCACCACACCCACACCCCTGTCATCAGCATGTATTCCACCTTTTCCTGAGCTACGATCCATTCTGAAGAAGGATTGCTGCATCTGAAATATTGACTCTTCTTTCTCTCCATAGATGCTACCAGACTTGCTGAGTTTCTTCAGCAATTTCTGTTTTTGTTTCAAAATTGTGCCCTCTGGTTTTTGGATGATTCTTAGTGAGAACAGTTTCTTCTACCATCTCTGTTCAGACCCTTGAAGGCTTCTCTCAAATCTCATAGCTTTCTCCTCTTCAAGAAAAATGGTCACAACTTCTCCAATCTTTCCTGATGTTTCTCATTCCTTGTACCAATCTTGCAAACCTCTTCTGTGCTCTCTCCAAAGCATTCATATCTTTCCCATAATGTGATGCCCAGAAATGTACACAATATTCCAGTTAAGGTCTAACTGGTGTCTTATGTAAGTTCATCATAATTTCCCTGCTGTTGCATCCTCTGTGCACATTTTAATGAAGTTTTAGAATACTGTATGCTTTATTTACAGTTCGCTCTATCTGTCCAACCACCTTAAATGATTTTTGTGCATATGCACCCATGTCTTTCTGCTCCTGCACACTCTTTAGAAGAGTAACCTTTATTTTGTAAAGTTTCTCCATGCTCTTTGCTCCAAAACAAATCGCTTTATACTTTTCCACATCACTTGCAGCTTAACTGCTGACACCATTCAGATGGCAATGTCCTTTTGAAGTTCTACACTGTCCTTTTCACAGTTCACAATTCTCTGAAGTGATGTCACTTTGAAATTGTCCCGTTTATTTTTATCTGGAAAATCGAGAGCCCCAATACTGACTCCTGGGGACTCAACTATAAGTCTTTGCCCAGCCTGAAAAATACCCATTAACCACTACGTTCTGTTTCGTGTCCTTCAGTCAGTTTTATATCCATGTTACTACTGTCCCTTCTTTCCATTACCATAGTTTCTTCAAGTTTGTGTGGCACTCTATAGAACACCTTTGGGAATTCCATGTACACCACATCTACACCCCTTGCTCTCATCAAACCTTTCTGTTCCTCTTCTAAATCTCTGTTTGGATAGACGTGATTTTCCCTAAGCAAGTCTACGCAAACTCTTCTAAATTCAGTCCACATTTCTCCCTGTGACTATTAGTTCAATCTTGAACAATTCTTTCTTGAAGTTTCCCTCCATCAAAGTTGAACCCATGGGTCTGTAAATGCTGGACCGGCCTTTACACTCTTTTTTTGGATGAGAATATAATCGTTGCGACTCACCGATTCCCTGGCACCATCTCTGAATTGAGGGAAGATTGGAAAACTATTGCCAGTGGCCTTCTCCTGCTCCAAACGTATATGTTTGGAATTTAAAATAATCCACAGTAAATCCAATGAGGAGTTCAAAACATAAAGACAAGCTTGGAATGGTTAGTTTGAATAGGCCATTGCTTTGCTTTGTGTGCTATGCAATTGCATCTATGCAGTTCAGCTCTGCACTTTTTGAAGGGATATTTTTGCATTGGCTGTATTATTTCAAGGTTTGCTAGATTAGTTTGAGTTGAGATTTTAAATAAATTTGAACTGTACTTTGTGGAGTTTAGAAGAATGAGAGTGATCTCATTGAGCCTGTTGTTACAACAGTAACTGTATTTCTAAAAGAATTACTTTTCAGTGCCCAATATGGCTATATCTGTTCATTGGCGAAAATTTCTTGAGTTGAATATTGCACTCAGAATCCGTGAGGGAGGAACTGTTAACTGAAATTGCTGATTACGTTAAAGGGATATTTATGCATATCTAATCTTCAAATCTGACTCGCACAACTGATGCACTAGCAATGATTGAAGTGTTGCTATCAGCAGCAACCACAAAATTGATCAATGGAATGATTCCAAAATACTCCTTTAATTTTTCATTTTTATTTTCAGCTGTTGACAATGTAGGCATAAAACCAGCCTTAAAATTTCCTATTTTAACTCGTGTGTATATCTTCACATGACTATCATGTCAAAACTATCGGAAAGTCCAGCTCCAAAATACAATTGACTTTTACAGGGAAGATTTTATATTTTTGGCTTGTGCATACATATTCGCAGTGATAGCTGGCCATTTGAATAATCAGCTGTCTCTGCTTCAGTTCCATCATGATTGCACGATTGTGTGGAATTCTGAGCAGATAGTAGAAATAAGTAGTGCATTTCTTATGCATAGTCAGGATACTCCTTTGGAGAGAACTCATGCATAAGTTTATTTTTAAAGGTTGATTAATAGACTAATTTTACACACAGCAAAACATCTTACTTTCTGATGCAGAAAGAAGAGAGCACAATATTTCTAAAAATTCAAGAATTCTTGAGCCCACATTCATTTCTGAAACCTGCTAGGGGGAGAAAAAAGGTAGAGTTGTATGAATGCCAATGATATTTCAGCTTCCTGTAGCACCATGCAGAAGAAGAAAGAGACATGAAGGAAATACATCATAATCCTTCATTCTCCTGTCTTTCTCTGTCCCGAATATTCCCAATAGGGTTTTGAATGCTAAATTGTAATGCAGTTATAAAGATAGTAGTATCTGTAGCTAATGTTCTTCTGTTTCATTCTGGTCTTTTGCAGAGGACCAAATCCAAGCAAAGTCTTGCAGCAGCTGTTAGTACTTCAACCAGAACAGCAGTTACATATTTACAACATTCTGAAATCCTATTTAACAGAGAAAGGAGCACTTCAGCCAGCAATAAATGAACAGTAGCATTTCGGTTTCTCTTGTTCTTCATTAAAATGCTGAAAACTGCATGAATCTAAGTCAAGAGTTATTTGGAATTTCTGAAATACACAATTTAAGGTGTTTCTGTGACTGAGACTAGCTTATACTCTGTAATGCTTTACGCTGTCAATAGAAATGCGGGTACAGAGTCATATGATCAACAGTCTTTAGTATGAAACATACCCAGTAATATAATCTCAATGAAAAATCTGTAATTAATTTTAATATCTTGGATCTAAACTAAAGTCTTCAATGTTAAAATGATTTTTAGTCCTTTTGGTTTTGATAGTTGGGGTTAAACTTGAATTTATTGTGCAGAGATTGATACTAATTTCTATATCTGTACTGTAATAATATCAAGATTTTTACGTTTTCACATGTTTTGAGCATGAACTCTCATGAAAAAAATTTGTAGATACGTGGGGGTCTGTTAATGTAACTGCATCAGAATTTATATTGTAACAATGCTATTAATATCGGATAATTTTAGCCTGTAATTTTAATAGCTGTAAAGTACAATACTGGTCAACCCTCTAGTCAGTTCTGCACAATGAGAGAACATTGATCTGCAGTTTGTGATTTGGAATGATACTTATGATACATTTATTTAACAAAAAAATGTGACTTGAGCATTTGCAACAAAGTGGGCTGATTAAAGCCAATGATCCATGCGGATTAACCTTGTGGCAGATGGCACGGCACTGAGTGTACATAATCTGTAAGTATATCCATATACATAGACACACACACACACACACACACACACATATATATAGAAAGAGAGACACAAGAACTCTTTGTAATCATTTATGAACTTGAATGTATTTAAATAGAAAAACAATTTAAGTTTGAATTGTGCTGTAAAGTTGAGGGATTTTTAATTTTAATATAGCATATATAAATTTGCCAACTATAGGTGCAGGGAATATTTGCAAGTTGAAACTGGAATGCACAAAATAAGGAATGATTCCTTGAGCCAACATTTCTCGGAGAGAAGCAATGTTCATAACACTGAGGCTTAGGGCTGCAGGAAGAGCTAAAGCATTATAGCTTTGATTTGCTGACCTGCAACTCCTCATTGGTCGCATGAAACCATGGATCAACATGTAGTGAACTACTGAAGTAGCGTGCCTTTAGGAAACCAAGCATTTTTCTTTGCTCATTGTACTTAAATATATTGTAGAATAGTCTGTGAAGTGTATATTTGGACCACGATTGAGTGTTTTAGTTTATAATATTCCCGCTAGATAGTACACCTTTCAGTGATCCATGTGGGTTGCTTTCTAAACTATTCAAAATTTTTATTGCAAAATGGATTTCAGTTAAATCCTCAATAATCCTGTGTGAATTGTGAAGGAAACTCTCTGGTGGTTCAGTTGTTTTTGGAAGTTCCCTTTCATAGTTTTATTATCATTGTAGAATTTTTCAATTGTTTGTTTCTTTGTGACACATGTTTTCATTATACAGGTTTTAAATCCGAAATTCACAAGAATAAGGTGGTGTACTGCTGCAAAAAGAACAATAAATTGCTGTTATTCAGAAGGCATTTACCTGGAACCTCATGATATGCTTGTGATAAGGCTCAGTTGCACTACTGCAAATTGCATATTTTTAGATCTTGAATTTTTAAAGTAGAGAACGTTATTTGTGTATGAGCAGCATAAGCAATTGTCTAAAATGATTTAAAATTTCTTTGCAAATTTTAGATCTTTTAAATCAGGGTAACGAGATTGCATTATGAGGATGATCTGTCAAGTGTGGCGAGCGTTTATGTCAGGATGGTTTAGCTGACAGCAGTTACACTTTTCAGAAGAAAACGAGTAAACCCCTTGAACTACTTTCCATCATTCCATTAGATCATGGCTGATTTATGTCTGCAGTCACCCTAGTTTAATAACTCTGAATTTGCACACCTGACAAAGATCTAGCATCGACAGGAAAAGAATTTTAGACTTTCACTACTCATTGTTTGAAGAAATATTTTCTTACCTCTCCCCTGCCTGGCTTAGCTTTAATTTTAAGGTTATACCTACTTGTCTGAACTAGCCCACCAGTTTAAAGAATTCCAACTGTATCAATTTCTTTGATCACCTTAACACTGTAATTAGCCCACCCCCTTCATCTTCTGTATCCAGGAGAAGTATAGCATGCAACATCCTAGAAGTGAAACACTGCAGTTGCCAGACATCTGAAATTTAACAAAGTGCTGCAAGTACTCAGCTGGTCAGACAGCACCTAGTGGAAAGAAATGGGTGAACTTTCAGGCATGACAACTTCCTTCAGTATAGCCATTTTGCAGTTTTAATGAACTGAAGAACTTTCACTGATTTTTAAAAAAATTAACCTCCAGTACTTTGTGACTGGTTTATGTTCCTACATTAGTTTGTACTACACTTTCTTAAAATAAAAAGTTTTCTCTTTCAAACCTGGAGCCTTGCAAAGGTCTATGGGAGTTTGTCCATTTCTGGAATTAAATGGCTATGCAAACACGTTTTTGTTCTTCTGGAGAATTGGATCTTTAACTTTTTAAAAATGACCTTGTGAGGACACTAGCAAATGAAAATCTATTTTTGATCATCCTTAAACATGCACAAACTGTAGTTTGATGTATTTTGTAGAAGGTGGCTTCAATGTTTCTTCACTGAAACTGGTGAACAATGAAAGCAGCTTTGTGACATACCGGAAAGTCAACAAATGGAATTTTGAAAAATAGGAATTACTGAAGTATATACCACTTGAAAATAGAAAATATATATTAATATTTTGGTTTGAGATCATTTATTAGTATTTGCATGCAATTCGAAATGGAAGCTGATGTAATTCTGTGTTAAGACATCAATAAAAAGCCAAGATAATTTGTTGGTTCATTTGTTGATAGTAAGATACCAATCATTCAATTGGTGCCTGTAGCTTACAAGTGAATGTTGAGGATTATGAAGGGAGCTATTAACATCAAAAAGACTATTCAAGTATTGTAATAGTTGATTAACCTTTTCAAAATGTAAACTCTGCACCATATATATAGCAACGTTTTCACCATTCCTGCTAAATGTAAATTTTGTATGGGAACTATATTATTGAAATCTTAATTTACCAAAGAGAAATATACTAATCCCTAGTATAAAATTTCCAAAGGAATGTTGCACCCTTTAAAACCCATGTCCCTCTCTCAGCAGATCTATTACAGTTGTGTGTTGTGCAGTTTGGTAAACCTACATTTGAATTTTTTTCCTTGCTTTCCTGTATGTATCTTTATACATTCTCTCTTTTTAAATAAGTTCTTTTTAAATCTACCTCCGGCACCATTTCCCCCTCTTTCTCCCCCCCGCCCCCCCCCCCCTTTCGGTCCCCGTCCTCGCATTTAGGTTTATGCCCTCATTTCTGTTGTCACCCATTTAATTTTTCTTTGCTTTCTTCAGTTTCTCTCAATTCCTTTGTACAGTATGGTAAAACTAAAGTTATACATATGTTTAACAAATTACTCCAATTTTAGTTCTGACTTCGATGCCTTTCAAATGAAAGTCATTGTAATTATCATATGTTTTCTGTTTAAGCAGTTTTTGAAAAGTAATGGTCCCTTCAATGAACGTTATACCAACTGAATGTAACTAGGGACCAAGCAGATGTCTGAATTATGGCTTGTATCATTTTGATTTCATTTTGTTTGAGGTTTAAGCAACTATATTTTTGTGAGAATTGTTATTTCTAATATGCCCTAGTATAATACCAAAACTCATGACTTCTAATGTTGGTTTCAATCAATCTGATTTCCAATTTGTATAATTTCTCTACACACAAGCCCCCTTAACATTTGGGACCCAGCTATCCCAGTATATCATCTCAACATCACAGTCTCTTCTTTGGTAGTCAGTTGCCTATTTTCAGCGATTCAAGACAATGTTCCTGTAAATCATGATGGCTCTAATGCACACTCAATAGTAAAATTTGTTTTAAAAAAAAAAGTTTCCTTCAAAAGGCAAACTTGAAGTACATATACGTAGTAGTGAATCTGCAGTCGATGAATGGTTGATCGCATTGAAACATGGTTGTTAATATCTAATCTCAAGACTCAACTCCAGCCCCTATCCCTGCTGCTACTCATTTACCATGTAGGTCTTGCCCATTCCCCACCCCTTCCCAAATAACAATAAAAAATGAAATTGTTTTACAGGCAATTCACAGTAAAAGGTAAAAGTCCATCCTACCACTGATAAGAGTTGTGAAATGAAGTACAGCACTGTGTAACAAAGTTGCAGTATAATACATACAACAGGGATTGATAATAACGCATCTAAGACTGAATGCAATACCTTTCTTCCTTCATCTTTTTTTTAATGGGCACCATAAAAATTGATTAACATTGCTGTAACATTGGACCTAATGTGTTATTTCAATCATCATAGTTACAGAGGATATTAACACATTGGAAGCAGTTCAGAGAAGGCTTACTAGACTAATGCCTGGAATGAGCGTATTGACAGGAGTAAAGACTAGACCAGCTAGGCCTGTATCTTGTGGCATTTAGAAGAATCAGGTGACTTAATGTTTTAATTAAGATTTTGAGGAAACTTGACTGCGTGGATGTTGAAAGGATGTTCCTCTTGGAAAATATAGAACAAGGGGTCATAATTTTAAAATAAGTATTTTTAAATGCAGTGCCTATTAAACATTCTTTCTGTGAGTCTTTGGAATTCCCTTCATAAAGCCGTGGGTGCGGAACCTTTAAATATTTTTTAAAGCAGAGTTACAGAGATTTGTGATTACCAAGGGGATGAAAAGATTGCACAGGAGTGGCAGTGCAGACTCAAAAGGCCAAGTAGCCTACTCTTGTAATCAGCATTTAAGTTTACCTTGCACGTCAAGAGTGCTCCCAGTCCCATGAACCTGCCTTATTCTCATATCCTTTTATTTTCTGTTTCTATCAATCACCAAAATCATCTAAGTCCTGATCATCTATCTTTTTACTAGTGTAAAATATGACACCAGCACCAGTATAGGATATTTATTTTGCTGCCAGAAGTTTTGAGCTCAAAGTTTTCCCCAGATCTCTGCTAGGACAGCAGACAAACAGCATGATATGGAATGAAAAAAAGAGGCAGGCAGCAATAAATGTGTAATAGAATAGAAAACACCATAAAAACTTCTAATTAATGATGTGCAGGGGACTTGCATGAGAGAGACCAGTGGAAAAACAATTATAAATAAAAATAAGGGATAGTTGGGCAGCAACAATGAAAGGAAAAGTGATAACAATAGAAAATCTTGGCATCCAAAAATGGCTAGTGGCAAAAGTTAAATCCCAAAAGAAGTGTTTGAGTTGGGCAGATTTTTAATTACTTCAACAAATTGAGGAAGGTGGAAAGCAGCCAGAGCAGTGGAGTTGAGGCAGAAGGTCAGATGTGATCACACTGAATATTGGAGCAACTTGTGATTCCAAATGATCCATTCCTGCTTATTTATTATGCTCAAGGCATCTTAGCTTATTGCGTTCTCCTAAGTCTTTTGAATGAGACTTTAGGTAGATGGTGAAATGAATTTTATTAGGTGAACTGCCTAATAACACTAGATGTACCTTCAGCACGTGAATTGTAACAACCAGCATATGGACACCCTAGACCAAATGTCCCGTGCTGCAAGTTTCTGTGGTTTTATTTTGCAACAGCAATGTTTAACTTTAGGACTGTCCTGTCAGCGATGACCGCAAGTTATTGAAGGCAGCAATAATCAGCTCGAACTGAATTATCTCTCCAGGGATTGGCCGAACCTCAGTTTACATCAGTCGTATCCAGGATGACAGATTAATGTTTTATCCGATATATTAGCACTACTCATCTGCTCATTTAAGTCCATTAATGTTGAAAACACTTCAATTATGCAGAGAATTTTAACAAAAAAACTGATTTAAAAATTTCACTGTTGATGTTCAAGGTATTTTTTAAGTAAAACCTGAGTGAAAAAAATCAGTGAAAATAAATAGAAAGTCAATGCATAATATGACCTTGATCATACTGCATCTTCGAACACTAGACTACATTTAAATGATAGTTATTTTGAACAGAGTATGCTAATATAAAATGTCCTGAATCTACGACATTATAATCAATGTTCTCTCCCATGGTATTACAATATAGGTTAACTCTTCTGTATGTTGTAATTTCTTGATACCTCTGCCACAGGCTAACCATACATCACTACCAAAAGAAAATCATTTCCATGCGACAGTCAGTAATTCTGATGCTGGAAGTTCTACCCAATATGTGACACCGCTATTCTTTGGATGATGCAGCAAATTGCCGGACTTCTCTTTATTGTGATGTTGTAGGTTGCAGGTCGGATGAAATTCTCAAGTTTGGGTCAAGGATAGGAGGCAGCTTCTGCAGACGTGCTCCCAATATCTCAAAACTATTCACATCACTGTGGAACTCCTATGCTGTATGCTCCCTATTTTAAGGAGTGCTGCCTTATTCTCACCAGCTCCCGGGTTCTGACTGTATGCTTATGTAGTGTGATGAAAAACACAGGAGGCAGATAATTCAACGGCAAAGAAAACTCTAATTTCATTGATAACAAGCAAAATGAACATTTCAACCTGACAATTATAGATTCTAATTGGATGTCAGAGACTTGTCTGACAGTTAACCCGTGCAGTCCAGACCCGATACAGTGGGTTTAAAATCAGTGAGTAGCTACTAACTGATGGGTGAGTGAGAAGAAAACAAAACTCGCTAATACCAAAGTCCTATCCTGCTTCCTTTCCATGGGAATATCCTGCCTTGTCAGCCCCAAAGCCCACCTCCACGTATCCTCATCAATTGAGCTGGGACACAGGGTCTGGAGCTCATCCCTTGAATCGAACGCGGGCTTGGCTTGTTCCCCTCCGTAACTGGGCTCTGCTGCGGACCGCCGAGTGTTGATTTTTCCTGTTGTCCTGTATGGTGTTGGAGATTGCTCTGGTCAGTGTCTTCTTCCTCTCCTCTGTTTGAGATCGGGGCTGCCCCAGTTCTCCTCTGAACTCAAGTCCTCAGTTGGGTATATCCTCAAACTGTTGATCGATGTTCCACTATGAGTCAGGACCCTTTGTAGTGAGAGGTGGATTTGCACTATAGTATGCTAAGTCTAGTCAAATTATTACGTGTATATATTTATTATTTCTTTAAAACAAATGTCGCAGTAGTGTTTTAGTGACATGGAGTACGCATACTTAAAGACAAAGTGTCATTAGATGAAGCCTTTAAGGGAATTGCATATTTTTAACTTCCGGATCGATCTCTCTCATTCCGTAATTTTCAATCTTCCCGTTGAAACAAAATCCAGTGCTAATTTTTGTGTCTCCGAAAGGTACTGCTTCACACTGGATTACATAATCTATTTCTTTATTCTGCTTCTTTGTTAGAAAAACATCTGTAGAAGGTCCGAACTCGTTATCGAAATATACAGAAGGCAACAGTTTACCCACGAGGGTAAGTTTGCAGATGACATGAAGATTGGTGGAGTAGCAGAAAGGATAGGGGACTGTCAAAGATATAGAGGGGAATATAGATAGAATGGGTAGTTGGGTGGAGAAGTGGCAGATGGGAGTTGAATCCGGACAAATGTGAGGTGATGCATTTTGGGAAGTCTAATTCTAGAGAACTATATTGAATAAGAACAGCCTTGGGAAAAGTTGATGAGCAGAGAGATCTGGGAGTTCAGGTCCATTGTACATTGAAGGTGGCTGCACAGGTGGAGAGTGTGGTTAAGGCGGCACATGGTATGCTTGCCTATTGAGTATAAGAGCTGGCAAGTCATGTTAGAATTGTACAATACTTTAGTTCAGCCGCATTTAGATTACTGTATATAGTTCTGGTCGCCACATTATCAAAAGGATGTGGACACTTTGGAGAGGGTGCAAAGAAGATTTACGAGGAAGTTGCCTGGTATAGAAGGTGCTAGCTATGAATAGAGGTTGAGTAGCTTAGGATTGTTGGGACTTGACGGAGGTCTACAAAGTCATGAAGGGTCTAGACAGAGTGGATAGAGATAAGCTTTTTTCCAGGGTGAGGGATTCAATAATGAGAGGTCACGCATTCAAGATGAGAGGTGAAAAGTTTAAGGGGGATACATGCGGAAAAGTACTTACACAGAGGGTGGCAAGTGCCTGGAATGCGTTGCCAGCAGAGGTAGTAGAGACAGGCACAGTAGATTCATTTAAATGCATCTGGACAGATGCATGAGGAGGTGAAGAGCAGAGGGATACAGATCCTTAGGAATTAGGTGATAGATATAGACAGTGGATTTGGATTGGCACAGCCTTGGAGGGCCAAAAGGCCTATTCATGGGCTGTAAATTTTCTTTGTTCTTTTTAACTAGCCATTTGGATACAGAACTGACTCAAAGGTAGAAGACAGAGGATATTGGTGGAGGATTGTTTTTCAGACTGGAGGCCTGTGACCACTGGAGTGTCACAAGGATCAGTGCTGGGTCCTCT
>NW_025206179.1:8006-11235 GCF_004010195.1 Chiloscyllium plagiosum | reverse complement strand
TATCTCGTTTCTGAAGGCTTCCCATTTTCCAGCCGTCTCTTTATCTGCGAACATTTGCCTCCAATCAGCTTTCGAAAGCTCTTGCCTAATACCGTCAAAATTGGCCTTTCTCCAGTTTAGAACTTCAACTTTTAGATCTGATTCTGCTTCTTGTGGTCAGCCTATAAAAGGTGAGGATTGGGGAACCTTCCCGTGATGCTAGGTCTGGGCCACAGAGTAATCATTGTTACCTCAGCAACCTCCGAGCAGTCACTATTAGAGTGAGGTGCACGAAAGCTTTGACCTGAGACTGTAAACAATTTCACTACTGGCCAGCCACTATGATCTTTTTGAACAGCAGAAAATGCTTCAATTGTTTTCGAGACAGCAGTGACCAGGAGTGGATTTGAGAATCTGTAGAGGACAAGATTAAATAAATGGCAAAATGCAGCCTTTTCTCAAGCTGATATAAAACACCATAGCAAGCGGCAAAAAAGATAATCTGGCTGGTTTCAGAACTGACATTATGGGCTGAATGGCCTCTGTGCTTTATCACTGTGGGAGTCTAGGCTGTGTGCTAGTGCCTGGCTTCCACATCCTAAGTTTTGAAGAAACGTACTGAAGAGTTTACTGCTCTTACTTGATGCAGCTTCTCATTCCATTTTGATCTTGCCATCACATTCCTGATTAAATATTTCTCATCTGCCTAGTGATTGCGTACTGCAGGAGATGATCTCAGTAATACCTGATTGTGAGAGAAATACTCTACAAACATTTGGGCAACGCCATAGATGAGATACACAGAGGATCACAGAACAAGCATTTCACATGAATATTCATTAAACTTGCCCCAATTTCTGACACCGTTTTTCAAACATTGTCTCAGATTTAAAGTCAGAGATTCTGAAAAATCT
Organism: Chiloscyllium plagiosum; assembly: GCF_004010195.1. Taxonomy (NCBI): domain Eukaryota; kingdom Metazoa; phylum Chordata; class Chondrichthyes; order Orectolobiformes; family Hemiscylliidae; genus Chiloscyllium; species Chiloscyllium plagiosum. The sequence continues at coordinate 10,342 of NW_025206179.1, read as the reverse complement.
GCAGAATATTCCTGGATCTCTCTATAACACAGCTCCTGGTGCTTGTATCTTCTCCTACTTTCCTGGTCTTGGAAAATTCAAGGATTGATTTTGTCCAGTTCATATCTGCTGGCAGTTTGTGAGGATTACTCACATGCCAGTTTACTGTCAAAACTGGATAGGGCCACTGCAAATGCCTGAATGGGACACATCGGGTAGTTATAATCCATAGTGAAGACATCATCAGCGACCCGGCCAAACTGCATAATAATGTAATCAGCTGAAAGACAGACAGACAGAGAGAGGGAGAAAGAGAGGAGTCATTTTGTTCATTCAGTGCATTCATCTACAAACATTGTAATTGGCGTCAACTTTGGTGCAGGTGTAGTGTCCCTGCCTCTGAGATTGGAGTCCTAGATTCAAGTCCCATCTTCTCCAGAGACGTGTGTCATAATATCTCTGAACAGGTCGATTAGAAAATATGTTTCCCTCCCCCATTCCCTGAAATCTTCAAACCATCTTGAACCTAGAATCAAAGCCCCAAAAAGCATTTGCTTGCTCATTCGACACTGAAGTCTTGAAGCTCAATTGCCCAGAGTAGGCCTCACCCAGACCACTAACCTTTCACCCAGACCACTGACCCTTCACCCAGACCACTGACCTTTCACCCAGACCACTGACCCATCACCCAGACCACTGACCCATCACCCAGGCCACTGACCCATCACCCAGGCCACTGACCCTTCACCCAGGCCACTGACCCATCACCCAGGCCACTGACCCTTCACCCAGGCCACTGACCCTTCACCCAGGCCACTGACCTTTCAGTCAGTCCACTGACCTTTCACCCAGCTTTCACTGTCTAAAAGTAAAGATGTCAGGTGATGCCAGAGTGCTGAGACTGTTACTTACGGTCATTGGAATGGATAATCTGGAAATTCTTCACAGAAGCCTGTGTCACACGACCATGGAAGTTCAGGACATAAGACTGAGTGTCTTCATTCCAGATGGGAGATTTGTTGTGCAACTCAATTATATTTTCCATGTTTTTATTCTGCCATCGTGTCAGCAAAGTCTCGTGTTCCTGGTGTCACGAAAATACACCTTAGAGATTCTTACAGCTACATCCTGCAACAATTCCAATCCTGAACAGACAATTACAAAGCCTTGGGCAAGAGGACCCAGGTCAGGGACATGTCCGGGAGCAAGGTCCCAGTGGGAACATGGTCAGTGGGACCCAGGTCAGGGACATGTCTGGGAGCAAGGTCCCAGTGGGAACATGGTCAGTGGGACCCAGGTCAGGGACATGTCCGGGAGCAAGGTCCCAGTGGGAACATGGAGTTCAGACAGGATGGGCATTAGCTGTGGGGTCAGTGCCCAGACTGAAAAGTGTGACCCTGGTTTTATTGAGACACAATTCTTGTATCTCCGGCTGGGAACACAGAGCTGGGGTGGACAGGATCCACAGCTACACACAAAAAGGATCATGACAAGACACAAACAATTCAGATTTGGATGAAAACACTGACAACATCTCTGATTACCTCAGAGCACCTTATAACCAATCCGGTCCCAGTGGAAATATTTGGAATATTTTGCTTTATTCATCAGTGGGATGTGGGATGTGGGGTGGTGGGTGAGGGTAATGGTGATTAAGCATTGGATGCTGATACCAATGTGCCCTTGAACTGCCCTCCCTCGCAGGCCTTTACAAAGGACAGTTAGGCAGCGGGTGTGGCGTCATATGTAGGCCAGACCAGCCAAGATCGGTAGATCCCCTTTCCTAAGGGCTTATCAGAAACACAGAAACCAAATTGTACTCAGAAAGCTGCCACAAACAGTCAAATGAGAAAAAAAAGGTAGCTAGCTGGTTTATGTGAAATTTTCTAGGACACTGAAGAAAACAATTCTGTTCCTCCTCAAATAGAGCTGTTGGAATCTATTCACACCCACCACGGGGCAGGGGAAATTCATTTAACATCTCATCCAAATGATGTCACCTCCAACAGGGCGGCACTCCCTCAGCACTGACCCTACAGCAGTGCGGCACTCGCTCAGCACTGACTCTCCGACAGTGCGGCACTCCCTCAGCACAATTCCTCCGACAGTGCCCAGTCCCTCAGCATGACCCTCCGACAGTGCGGCACTTCCTCAACACTGACCCTCTGACAGTACGGCACTCCCTCAGCACTGACCCTCCAACAGTGGGGCACTCCCTCAGTACTGACACTCCGACAGTGCGGCACTCCCTCAGCACTGACCCTCCGACAGTACGGCACTCCCTCAGCACAATTCCTCCGACAGTGCGGCACTCCCTCAGCACTGACCCTCCAACAGTGGGGCACTCCCTCAGTACT
>NW_025206179.1:0-5459 GCF_004010195.1 Chiloscyllium plagiosum | reverse complement strand
GCACACCCTCAGCACTGACCTTCCGACAGTGCGGCACTTCCTCAGCACTGACCCTCCGACAGTGCGGCATTCCCTCAGCACTGACCTTCCGACAGTGCGCACTCCCTCAGCACTAACCTTCTGACAGTGTGGCACTCCCTCAGCACTGACCCTCCGACAGTGCTGCACTTCCTCAGCACTGACCCTCCGACAGTGCGGCACTCCCTCAGCACTGAAGCTCCGACAGTGCGCACTCCCTCAGCACTAACCCTCTGACAGTGCGGCACTCCCTCAGCACTGACCTTCCGACAGTGCACACTCCCTCAGCACTGACCCTCCGACAGTGCGCATTCTCTCAGCACTGACCCTCCGACAGTGCGGCACTCCCTCAGCACTGACCTTCCGACAGTGCGGCACTCCCTCAGCACTGACCCTCCGACAGTGCGCACTCCCTCAGCATTGACCCTCTGACAGTGCGCACTCCCTTTGCACTGACCCTCCCACAGTGCAGCACTCCCTCAGCACTGACCTTCCAACAATGCGGCACTCCCTCAGCACTGACCCTCCGACAGTGCGGCACTCCCTTAGCACTGACCCTCTGACAGTGCGCACTCCCTCAGCACTGACCCTCTGACAGTGCGCATTCCCTTAGCACTGACCTTCCGACAATGCGGCACTCCCTCAGCACTGACCCTCCGACAGTGCAGCACTCCCTCAGCACTGACCTTCCGACAATGCGGCACTCCCTCAGCACTGACCCTCCGACAGTGCGGCACTCCCTCAGCACTGACGCTCTGACAGTGCGCACTCCCTCAGCACTGACCCTCCGACAGTGTGGCACTCCCTCAGCACTGACCTTCCAACAGTGTGCACTCCCTCAGCACTGACCCTCCGACAGTGCGCACTCCCTCAGCACTGATCCTCCGACAATGCGCACTCCCTCAGCACTGATCCTCTGACAGTGCGGCACTCCCTCAGCACTGATCCTCTGACAGTGCGGCACTCCCTCAGCACTGACCCTCTGACAGTGCGGCACTCCCTCAGCACTGACCCTCTGACAGTGCGGCACTCCCTCAGCACTGACCCTCCGACAGTGCGGCACTCCCTCAGCACTGACCCTCCGACAGTGCGGCACTTCCTCAGCACTGACCCTCCGACAGTGCGGCACTTCCACAGCACTGACCCTCTGACAGAGCGGCACTCCCTCAGCACTGACCCTCCGACAGTGTACACTCGCCCAGCACTAACCCTCTGACAGTGCGGCACTTCCACAGCACTGACCCTCTGACAGTGCGGCACTCCCTCAGCACTGACGGTCCGACAGTGCGGCACTCCCTCAGCACTGACCGTCCCACAGTGCAGCACTCCCTCAGCACTGACCTTCCGACAATGCGGCACTCCCTCAGCACTGACCCTCCGACAGTGCTGCACCTCCTCAGCACTGACCCTCCGACAGTGGGGCACTTCCTCAGCACTGACCCTCCGACTTGCGGCACACCTTCAGCACTGACCCTCCGACAGTGCGGCACTCCCTCAGCACTGACCTTCTGACAGTGCGGCACTCCCTCAGCACTGACCTTCTGACAGTGCACACTCCCTCAGCACTAACCCTCTGACAGTGTGGCACTCCCTCAGCACTGACCCTCTGACAGTGCGGCTCTTCCTCAGCACTGACGATCCGACAGTGCGGCACTCCCTCAGCACTGACCCTCTGACAGTGCGGCGCTCCCTCAGCACTGACCCTCTGACAGTGCGGCGCTCCCTCAGCACTGACCTTCCAACAGTGCGGCACTCCCTCAGCACTCACCCTCCGACAGTGCACACTCCCTCAGCACTGACCCTCTGGCAGTGCGGCACTCCCTCAGCACTGACCCTCTGACAGTGCGGCACTCTTTCAGCACTGACCTTCCAACAGTGCGCACTCCCTCAGCACTGACCCTCCGACAGTGCGCACTCCCTCAGCCCTGACCCTCCGACAGTGCGCACTCCCTCATTACTGATCCTCTGACAGTCCGGCACTTCCACAGCATTGACCCTCTGACAGTGCGGCACTCCCTCAGCACTGACCTTCTGACAGTGCTGCACTCCCTCAGCACTGACCCTCCGACAATGCGCACTCCCTCAGCACTGACCCTCTGACACTGTGGCACTTCCTCAGCACTGACCCTCCGACAGTGCGGCACTCCCTCAGCACTGACCCTCCGACAGTGTGGCACTGGTGTTGTGTGATTTTTAACTTTGTCCACCCCAGTCCAACACCGACATCTCCAAATCTGGTAATATCATCGAATGTCATGTGGCGATGGTTAGATTCTCTCTTGTTGGAGATGGTCATTGCTTTGCATTTGTAAGGCTTTCCATGATCCTTTCTGAGGTCCCCTTTATTCTACACCAATCTTTGTAATTTCATGATGTAGGTTTACTTGCTGAGCTGGAAGGTTCATTTTCAGACGTTTCATCAGCATACTAGGTAACATCTTAATGAGCCTCCAGATGAAGCACTGGTGGTGTAGCCCATTTTCTATTTATATGTTTGAGTTTCCCAGGGTTTGTGATATCATTTCCTGTGGTGACATCATTTCCTCTGGTGATGTCCTTTCCTGTTCTTTTTCTCAAGCAGTGGTAAATGAGATCCAAGTCAATGTGTTTGTTGATAGAGTTCTAGTTCAAATGCCATGCTACTCTGAATTTTCGTGCATGTCACCACAGGAAATGACATCACCAACCCTAGGACCTCCAACATATAAATAGAAAGTGGGCTACACCACTAGTGCTTCAGTCGGAGGCTCACTGGTGACAAAACATCTGAAAACAAACCTTCCAGCTCAGCGAGCAAACCTACATCCAGAACCTCAAACTGAGGTACAAATCTCAAAACTCGCTTTGTAATTTCAACTCGTTTGCTGTTCTGTACATATATCCTTGGACATTAAACCCCTAATGCATGAGGTTGGCATATAGGAATAGCAAAAGGCCATTCAACCCATCAAATAACCTCTCATGATGTTCTGATTCTGTCCCCTTTCCCATTCTAGGTGCTAACCTGAACGGACTAGACTCACATTCTTGGGTCGAATGGAAACTCTCTCACCATCCAAGTTCATTCCCGGGATAATCACCGTCATCTTCCGTGGTCCTTTAAATCCAAGAATGTTGGTTTCCTGTGAGGAGAATGAGAAGAGTAAGTAAATGTAAATTTAACTGGCGATTTGGCCATGCTTCACATCCCTCTCTCCATTTGTCTCTCTCGGATAAGAATTGCCTGGTTTTCAGTCTCCAAATATTTCCTGTTCTCTACCTAAACCCAGAGGCATTTATCCCCAAATTCATGAGGTGGGAGAATGGCATACAGGAATAGCAAAGGGCTATTTAACCAATTGAATAACTTCCAGTGATTCTGTCTGCTTTAACCACAACATTCCTGATCACTTTTCTGAAGATACCCTCTCCAATGCCCCCCCACCAAATACAACCCATCACAGCTTGGCTCTTCCTTCAGCTTCCCTTCCATGAGGCACAAAGGTCACACAGTGTCAAAGGGTCACATGGGCCCAAAGGTCATACAGTGTCCAAGGGTCACATGGGCCCAAAGGTCGCACAAGGCCATAGAATTTCACACTCTGGATGTTCATCTTGTTGGTGCATGTTAACATCAAAAGCTGGGACACAGTCCACATATAAGTCATATGATTCTGAGTTCAAATCCCACTCGAGAGCTCAGTACAGTAGCACTCCCTCAGTACAGTAGCACTCCCTCAGTACAGTAGCACTCCCTCAGTAAAGCACTGAACTGTCTTTCAAATGCAACAATAAATAATGGCCTTGTCACAGAATCACAAAATGATTATGGTACAGGAGGCCATTCAGCCCACTGTACATATGCCAACTCTTCAAATTGCCCCTTGCAGATAAATGTAAAAGATTGGAAGACATTGATTCAAAGTTAAATGGAAAGAGAATTCTCCAGTGTCCTGGATCACTGTTTATCACAGAAACACACTGTCTGGTCATTAACTCATTGCTGCTTGTGGTGCTCTCTGTGAGTACATTAGCTGCTATATTTCTCATGGTACAACAGTGACTACAGGTGGGTGAAGTTTCAGTAGGGGATCACTTTGGGAATAGTGATCACATTTTTGTATGTTTTAGAATACTCATGGACAAAGATGAGAGTGGTCCTAAAGGAAGAATTCTAAACTGGGGGAAGACCAACTATAGCAAAATTCGGCAGGAGCTGGGGAATGTGGATTGGGAGCAGCTGTTTGAAGGGAAATCCACATTTGATATGTGGGAGGCTTTTTAAGAGGTATTGATTCGAGTGCAGAAGAGAGTGAAAATGAGGGATAAAAATGGCAAGATTAGGGAACCATGGATGACAGGTGAAATTGTGAGACTACCTAAGAGGAAAAAGGACGCGTACATAAAGTCGAGGGGACTGAAGACAGACAAAGCTTTGGAAGAATATTAAGAATGGAGGACCAATCAGAAACGAGGAATTAAGAGGGCTAAAAGGGGTCATGAAATATCTTTAACAAACAGGGTTAAGGAAAATCCCAAAGCCTTTTATTCATATATAAGGAGCAAGAGGGGTAACTATGGAAAGGATTGGCCCTCTCAAGAGCAAAGGAGAGAAGTTATGCATGGAGTCAAAGAAAATGGGTGAGATTCTTAATGAATACTTTGTATCGGTATTCAATGAGGAGAGGGACATGATGGATGTTGAGGTTAGGGATAGATGTTTGAGTACTCAAGGTCAAGTTGGCATAAAGAGGGAGGAAGTGTTGGGCATTCTAAAAGGCATTATGGTGGACAAGTCCCCAGGTCCGGATGGAATCTACCCCAGGTTACTGAGGGAAGCGAGAGAGGAAATAGATGGAGCCTTAACAGATATCTTTGCAGCATCTTTGAACATGGGTGAGGCCCCACAGGACTGGAGAATTGCTAATGTTGTCCCCTTGTTTAAGAAGGGTAGCAGGGATAGTCCAAGTAAGTATAGGCCAGTAAGCTTGATGTCTATTCCCATTTGGAAGAAAATGGGCTTATCAGTGATAGGCATCATAGTTTTGTGCAGGGAAGGTCCTATCTTATCAACTTAATAAAATTCTTTGAGGAAGTGACAAAGTTGATTGATGAGGGAAGGGATGAAGATGTCATGTACATGGATTCAGTAAGGCATTTGATAAGGTTCCCTATAGTAGGCTGGTTGAGAAATTTAAGCCATATCGGATCCAGGTGTACTAGCCAGGTGTACTAGATGGATAAAGAACTGGCTGGGCAACAGGAGACAGAGAGTTAGTAGTGGAAGCGAGTTTCTCCAAATGGAGACCTGTGACCATTGGTGTTCCACAGGGATCCGTGCTGTGATCACTGTTGTTTGTGATATACATAAATGATCTGGAGGAAGGTCTATGTGGTCCGATTAGCAAGTTTGCAGATGACACCAAGATTAATGGAAAAGCAGATAGTGAAGGGGACTGTCA
>NW_025206178.1:8551-11235 GCF_004010195.1 Chiloscyllium plagiosum | reverse complement strand
AGATGGAGGATGGGAAAAATTTGTGGCTGTGGACCTGCTCCTTTTTTGAGATATTTTCGGTGTTGGAGGTGATTTCCTCGAATTCAAGGATCAGCAAGTTCTGTTTTATAAGATGTTCCATTGTTTTGGAACTTGGGAGAAAAAAAAAGTCAAAACAACGGGTCTTTCCAAAGGTTGAAGGACAGACAATAAGAAGCACATGGTCAGTGCGGGAGGGAGAGAAGGAAACCCACACTGCTAACTGACACAGCAGTGGATCTGCGCAGTTACTGCCTTGCTGTTTGAATTCATGTATCTCTGGACATGGGAGTGCGTCCAGAAAAACATAACAAACAGCGAAATTCACAACTGATCTTGGAGGAACCCGTTCAGGAGAGGTCGAAGCACAGAAACAGATAATTGTACAATTTTCACTGTAGCATTGCTGTAAATCTACAATACTGAGTAGAGTGGGTTCTTTCTTGATTACATGTTTTATTGAGATTGTCTCCTGATTAAATTTTAAAAATATAAATCATAACCATGAAAGTAGCCTGGAGCAGTGTTTTTAGAGCAATAAGATGGTGCTATTTCCTGGGTGTGAGGATTGTGAAGTAGCTGAAATGGCTTTTAGTTCAGTCAAGCGTTCTTCTTGTCGGATGTGGGAGTTCATAGAATTTATGCGTTACTGAGTATTATACCTGCAATAAATGTCTTTGGTTGTGAATCTTATCAAGTCGAGTGGATCAGTTGGAGCGACCATTAAAGACAATGAAGAATTTACAAGAGGAAGTGGGTGTGATGGGTAGTAATTGCAGGAAGAGAGAAAAACCGCAGATACAAGAGATTGATGAGTGAACACCAGGAAAGGTTTGAGACATAGGCAGGTAGCGCAGGTGCCTTCGGTGGCTATCCACATTTCAAACAAGTATGCTGCTTTGGAAAGAGTAGGAGGTGATGGACTCTGAGGGGAATGTAGCACGAACAGTCAAGTTTCTGCTATCAAGACTGGCTCGAAAGCAATGAGGGTTGCGCATGGTTCCAAACAATCAACACTGTATTAGGACACTCTTTAGTCTGAGATACAGACAGATGTTTCTGTGGTCATGAGCGAAAAATCACAATGGTGTGTTGCCTCCCTGGTACCTGGATCAAGGATATTTCAGAGAGGGTGAAGTCTGTTCTCAAAGGGGAGAGGGACCAGTAGGAGGTCATTCTATAAATTGGAACTAACGACCCAGGAAAGGAAAAGGATAAGATTCAGAAGGGAGACATTAGAAAGTTAGGCAGTAGTTAAAAATGAGGTCATCGAGGGTAGTAGTATCCGGATTGTTCCTGGCGCTACAAGCTCGTGAAGGTGGGAATGGGAGGATAGAGCAGATGTATGCATCGATGAGAAGCTGGTGTGTGGGAGAAGGGTTCTCATTTTTGGATCATTGGAATATCTCCTGTGGTAGTAGTGACCTGCAAGAAGGATGGATTGCACGTGAGTTGGAAGGGTACTAATATACTGGCAGGGAGAGTTGCGAGAACTGCTGGGGAGGATTTTAACCTAGTGAAGTATGGATGTGTGACCCAGGAAGATAAGGAGCGAAGAGGTCAATATGAGACTTGAACAGTTGAGAAAAGAAAAGAGTCAAACAGTCAGGGTACGCAGTAACAAAGCAGAGAACAAGTTAGGACTGATAAATTTAACTGCAATTACTTCAATGCAAGGGGTCTAACAGGGAAGACAGATGAACTCACGGCATATTTAGGAATATGAGACTGGGATATTATAGCAATTACACAAACGTGGCTCAGGGATGTACAGGACTAGCAGCTTAATGTTTCAGGATACAAATTCTACGGGAAGTATAGAAAGGGAGGCAGGAGAGGAGGTGAGTGGAATTTTTGATAAACGATAGCTTTTCTGCTTTACTTAGGGATGATATGCCTGGAAATATGTCCAGAGAAGATATTTGGGTGGAACGGAGAAATAAGAGTGGAATCACCAGCATTTTGGGAATGTATTATAGACCTCCTACTAGTCAGCAGGAAATTGAGAAACAAGTTTGGATGGGTATGTCAGTTATGTGCAAGAATATTAGAGTGGTTATGTAGAGTGCTTTCAGTTTACAAACGTGGACCAGGATTGCCATAGTGTTAAGGGTTTAGATGGAGAGGAATTTGTTAAGTGTTCACAAGAACATTTTCTGATTCAGTATGTGAATGTAGATACTCGAGAAGATGCAAAACGTGACCTACTTTTGGGAAATAAGGCAGGCCAGGTGTCAGGGGTTAGCACTTTGGGGCCAGTGACCATAAGTCTCTTGATTTTAAATTAATGATAGAAAAGGACAGACTGGGTCTAAAAGTTGAATTTCTAAATTGTTAGAAGATTAAATTTAACGGTATGAGGCAAGAGCTTTCAAAAGCTGATTGAAGGTAAATGTTTACAGGTAAAGGGACGACTGGAAAATGGGATGCTTTAGGAAATGTGATAACGAGAGTCCAGAGACAGGAAAATCCTGTTATGGTGTAAGGAAAGGTTGTTAGTTGTAACGAATACCAAATGAGTAGAAAATATTGAGGGTTGGGTTCAGAAAAAGAAGTAAGCATAGGTCAGATACAAACAGGAGATCGAGTGAAACCTTAGAAGAGTCCAAAAGCAGTTTGAATAGACTTAAGAGGGAAATCAGGAAGTCAAAAAGGGGACATGAGGT
>NW_025206178.1:6143-8490 GCF_004010195.1 Chiloscyllium plagiosum | reverse complement strand
GAGGTGCCGGAAGACTGGAGGTTGGCTAACGTGGTACCATTAAGTAAGGTGGTAAGGACATGGCAAGGAACTATAGACCGGTGACCCGACGTAAGAAGTGGGCAAGTTGTTGGAGGATTTGCTGACGGACAGGATTTACAAGTATTTGGAAAGGCAAAGACTGATTATGGAGAGTGAACATGGCTTTCTGCGTGGGAAATCATGTATCAGGAACTAGATTGAGTTTTTCAAAGAATGAAAAACAGTATTAATGAGGGAAGAGCGGTAGATGTGATCTATATGAACTTCAGTAAGGATTTCGACATAGGAGATTGGTTAGCAAGGTTAGATCTCATGAAATACAGGAAGAACTAGCACTTTTGACACAGAATTGGTTCTAAAGTAGATGATCGAGGGTACCGGGGCAGGGGGTGGGGGGGAGTGGTGGGGGTGGGTTGCTTTTCTGATTGAAAGTCTGTGAACAGTGGAGTATCACAAGGAACAGTGCTGGGTCCACGACATTTCCTCAGTTATATAAATGATTTGGATGTGAACAAAGGAGGTATAGTTTTGCCGATGACACCAAACATGGAGGTGTAGTGGACAGGGAATAAGGTTACCTCAATGGGCTGAGGAGTAGCAGAAGGAGCTAATTTACATAAATGGGAGGTGCTACATTTTGGAAAAGCAAATCAGAGCAGGACCTGTCCACTTAATGATAAGGTCCTGGGGCGTGTTGCTGCACAAAGACACCTTGAAAGTAAAGTCCTAGCTAGTTAGGGTAGTGAAGAAGGCGTTTGGTCTGCTTTCCTTTATTTGTCAGAGTATTGATTATACGACTTTGTAGTTCACCTTGCAGCTGTACAGGACGTTGGATTATGCCACTTTTAGAATATTGCGTGCAATTCTGGTCTCCTTCCTATCGGAAGGTTGTTGTAAAAATTTAAAAGTTAAGAAAAGAATGTTGCCTGAGTTGGTGGGTTTGAGCTGGAGGGAGAGGCTGAATAGGCTGGGGCTGTTTTCCCGAGAGCACTGGAGGACGAGGGGTGACCTTATAGAGATTTAAAAAATCATGAGGAGCAGCGTCAGGGTAAATTGATAAAGTATTTTTCCTGTAGTGGCAAAGTACAGAACGAGAGGACATAGGGTCAGAGGGGGAAGGCATAAAAGGGGCCTAAGGGGCCTAAGGGGCAACTTTTTCACACAGTGCGTGGTGTATCTATGGAATGAGCTGCCAGAGGAGGTGTTGGAGGCTGGTACAATAGCTATATTTAAAAGGTATCTCGATGGGTATATGAATAGGAAGGGTTTAGCGGAATATGGGCCAGCTACTGGCAAAGGGGACTAGATAAGATTGGGATATCTGGGCGGAACAGACAAGTTGGATCGAAGGGCACAGAACACTCTTGACATTTCTATGAATCTATGACTCTCGCTGGCTTTATCATTGAAAAATGAGACAAGTGGGGCACATTTGTATGCATTTGTAGGGATTTTAAACAAATGGCAAACCGCTTTGCAGAAGTGCATTAATTCCCAAACCCCCAATACAGAATTTAAACTGGCAGGGGGATTGTCATTCACAAAGGTGAACATGAGGCACACGCACTTGCCATCGTGTTTAGCTTAGGATTCCCAAAAGTCTGCGACAATTAATACTCACACGGATTTGGATCAAAATACAAGACTGCCATTTGAGGTAACATCAGCCTGTGCATCTTTTCAGCATACAATGGAGAACATTTTATGAGGTCAATCTCAGCTTGCCGAAATGACACGCTAATATTAGGGAAGACCAATAGACGGTACTTAGAGGAATTGGGTATAGTTCTTAGATGTTTCTTCCTGTCGGGATACACCTTAGAAGGTAACATGTGTGTACTAGGCACTCCAAGTCACGTACTTGGGCTTCAGAGTTGACAAGACCAGGTAACACCTGCCTGTTTGAAAACAACGTGTGCACAGTCAAAGGTCCCCTGACCCCAATGCCTATACTTTAATTAGGTCTTTCTGTGGGCTGGTGACCTGTTATGGAAAGCTCATGCAGACAGGGCCTCCACGTTGGCACCTTTGCATCAACTTCTAAAAATGGGTCAGCCTTGGAAATGATCACATTAGATTTCGTGGAAGTAAGCAAACAGCTAACATCCTCGATGGTGTTAACGCAAAGAACAAAGACCAAAGATAATTTACAGCTCAGAAACAGGCCTTTCGGCCCTTCAAGCCTGAGACGATCCCGAGACTGTCTAAACCTGTCAGTCACTTCCTAAGCATCTGAATCCCTCTACTCCCCACCTGCTCATGCATTTATCCAAACGCATTTTAAATGAATCTACCGTGCCCGCCTCTACCACCTCTGCTGGCAATG
>NW_025206178.1:0-3377 GCF_004010195.1 Chiloscyllium plagiosum | reverse complement strand
CAGTACTGATCTTCTGACAGTGCAGCACTCACTCAGTACTGACCCTCAGACAGTGCAGCACTCCCTCAGTACTGACTCTATGACAGTGCAGCACTCCCTCAGTACTGATCTTCTGACAGTGCAGCACTCCCGCAGTACTGATCTTCTGACAGTGCAGCACTCACTCAGTACTGACCCTCAGACAGTGCAGCACTCCCTCAGTACTGACTCTATGACAGTGCAGCACTCCCTCAGTGCTGACCCTCTGACAGTGCAGCACTCCCGCAGTACTATCTTCTGACAGTGCAGCACTCCCTCAGTACTGACCCTCTGACAGTGCAGCACTCCCTCAGTACTGACCCTCTGACAGTGCAGCATTCCCGCAGAACTGACCCTATGACCATGCAGCTCTTTGATTGTGCAGCGATCCTCTAGTTCTGACAATCTAACAGTGTAGCGCTCCATCAGTACTGACCCTCTGAGAATGCACCGCTCCCTCAGTACAGACCGTCTGACAGTGCAGCACTCACTCAGTACTGACCCTCTGACAGTGCGGCACTCCCTCAGTACTCACCCTCTGACAGTGCGGCGCTGCCTCAGTACTGACTATCTAACAGTGCAGCACTTCCTGAGTACTCACACTCAGACAGTGCGGCACTACCTCAGAACTGACCATCTCACAGTGCAGAACTGACCATCTCACAGTGCAGCACTCCCTCAGTACTGACCCTCTGACAGTGCAGCATTCACGCAGAACTGACCCTATGACAGTGCAGCATTCCCTCAGTACTGACCCTCTGACAGTGCAACACTCCCTCATTACTGACCCTCTGACAGTGCAGTACTCCCACATTACTGACCATCTGACAGTGCAGCACTCCCACAGTACTAACCCTCTGACATTACTGCACTCCCTCAGTACTGACCTTCTGACAGTGCAGCACTCCCTCAGTACTGACCCTCTGACAGTGCAGCAATCCCTCAGTACTGACCATCTAACAGTCCAGCGCTAACTCAGTTCTCATCCTCTGACAGTGCAGCACTCCCTCAGTACTGACCCTCTGGCAGCGCAGCACTCCCTCAGTACTGACCCTCTGGCAGTGCAGCACTTCCTCAGTACTGACCCTCTGGCAGTGCAGCATTCCCTCAGTACTGACCCTCTGACAGTGCAACACTCCCTCATTACTGACCATCAGACAGTGCAGCACTCCCTCAGTACTGACCCTCTGACAGTGCAGCACTCCCTCAGTCCTGACCATCTAACAGTGCAGCGCTACCTCAGTACTCACCCTCTGACGGTGCAGCATTCCCTCAGTACTGACCATCTGACAGCGCAGCATTCCCTCAGTACTGACCTTCTGACAGTGCAGCATTCCCACAGTGTTGACCCTCTGACAGTGCAACACTCCCTCATTACTGTCCCTCTGACAGTGCAGCACTCCCTCGGTACTGACCCTCTGACAGTGCAGCACTCTCTCAGTACTGACCCTCTGACAGTGCAGCATTCCATCAGTATTGACCCACTGACAGTGCAACATTCCCTCATTACAGACCCTCTGACAGTGCAGCACTCCCTCAGTACTGACCCTCTGACAATGCAGCATTCCCTCAGTCCTGACCATCTAACAGTGCAGCGCTACCTCAGTACTCACCCTCTGACAGTGCAGCATTCCCTCAGTACTGACCATCTCACAGTGCAGCACATCCTCAGTACTGACGCTCTGACAGTGCAGCACTCCCTCAGTACTGACCCTCTGACAGTGCAGCACTCCCTCAGTCCTGACCATCTAACAGTGCAGCGCTACCTCAGTACTGACCCTCTGACAGTGCAGCATTCCCTCAGTACTGACCCTCTGACAGTGCAGCATTCCCTCATTACTGTCCCTCTGACAGTTCAGCACTCCCGCAGTACTGATCTTCTAACAGTGCAGCACTCCCTCAGTACTGACCCTCTGAAAGTGCAGCATTCCCGCAGAACTGACCCTATGACCTTGCAGCTCTTTGACAGTGCAGCGATCCTTTAGTTCTGACAATCTAACAGTGTAGTGCTCCCTCAGTACTGACCCTCTGAGAATGCACCGTTCACTCAGTACAGACTCTCTGACAGTGCAGCACTCCCTCAGTACTGACACTCTGACAGTGCAGCACTCCCTCAGTACTGACCCTCTAAAAGTGCAGCACTCCCTCAGTATTGACCATCTAACATGCAGCGCTACCTCAGTACTGACCCTCTGACAGGGCGGCACTCCCTCAGTACTGACCCTCTCACAGTGCAGCACTTCCTCAGTACTGACCCTCTGACAGTGCAGCATTCCCTCAGTACTGACCCTCTGACAGTGCAGCATTCCCTCATTACTGTACTGACCCTCTGACAGTGCATCACTCCCACATTACTGACCATCTGACAGTGCAGCACTCCCACAGTACTAACCCACTGACATTACTGCACTCCCTCAGTACTGACCCTCCGACACTGCAGCTCTCCCTCAGTGTTGGCCCTCCGACAGTGCAGCACTCCCTCAGTACTGACCCTCCGACAGTGCAGCACTCCCTCAGTACTAACCCACTGACATTACTGCACTCCCTCAGTACTGACCCTCCGACAGTGCAGCTCTCCCTCAGTGTTGGCCCTCCGACAGTGCAACACTCCCTCACTACTGAACCTCTAACAGTGCCGCACTCCCTCAGTGTTGACCCTCTGACAGTGCAGCACTGCCTCAGCACTGACCCTCTGATAGTGCAGCACTCCCTCAGTACTGACCCTCTGACAGTGCAGCACTCCCTCAGTACTGACCCTCTTTTTTTCTATTTCATAGAGTCTTGTGGAAATTTGGAGACATCGGGTTTGCAGATTCTGGGGAAGCATGAGAGAGACACACAAACCAAACCCTGTCTGAAAGTCTCTGTAATAGACTATTCAGATGCACAGAGTCACAGTGGTGCACAGCCTGGAAATGGACCCTCCTGTCCAACGTGTCCATACCAAACAGATATTCTCATCTCATTTCATTCCATTAGCTAGCACTTGGCTGATACCCCTCTAAACCCTTCCTATTCACATACTCATTCTGATGCCTTTTAAATATCACAATTGCACCCGTCCCCATCACTTCCTCTGGCAGCTACCTGCATGCCCTTGAATAACTGCTCAAACATTCATACTGTCGATACAAACTCTAATAAATACCAACCTGGGAAATGCTATCATTGTCATTTTCAACCCACCCTCAGCTTCTTAATTACGCTGATTTGAACAGAGGTAAAGAAACAGAGTTAGTGACCATCCACCGTGACCCTGTTATAAAACTTATTTTCACATGTGGTTTGTATGTGATTCCCACATCCTCTAATAGTTGCCTGGAAGGTGGGGGTGAGCTGTACTCTCCTGCTGAAGTCCT
>NW_025206177.1:10662-11234 GCF_004010195.1 Chiloscyllium plagiosum | reverse complement strand
AGAGTGGGTAGGCCACCCTGATGCCAGTCACCCTGAGAGCTAGACGGTGGGTAGGCTGTTCTGAGCACTGTCGTCCTGATAAGGGGTAATCGGGACGGGCTGTCCTAGAGGTGGTCGAAAGGTGTCAGAGCAGAGAGCCAGAAGGCACGTAGGGCTGAGATCCGGAAGGCTTGTTGGCTACCCTACACGCTGTCGTCCCAGGGAAGGGGACGGGCTGTCCTAGAGGTGGCCGAAAGGTGTGCCAGGATAGCCCACTGGTTAGAGGTGCAACGGGGTGGGTGAGAGCCCAATGGTACGTAGGGGCAGACCGAGAGCCAGAAGGTGGGTAGCCGTCCTCAGCGCTGTCACCCCGGGCAGGTACCGGGGCGGGCTGCCCCAGAGGTGGTCGGAAGGTGCTGAGGGTGGTTAGTGAAACCGGACGGTGGGTAGGCTGTCCTGACCGCTGTCACCCTGGGCGGGTACCAGGGCGGGCTGTCCTAGAGGTGGTCGAAAGGTGTGTCAGGGCGGACCGAGAACTGGAAGGGGCATGGGGTGGACCGAGAACCGGAAGGTGGATAGGGGCGGGCTGCCTT
>NW_025206177.1:7861-10361 GCF_004010195.1 Chiloscyllium plagiosum | reverse complement strand
TCAGTTTCTGCTTCCTTTTTTTTGGAAAGTGAAACCGGATTACTGAACTGGCTGAATTATTTAGCCAGTTTGTTAACTGGCATTCCTTTTCGTGAGGACTGATTATTAAACTCTTGATGCGCATAATGTGTTTCACGTGTAACTCAGTTCTCATTAGGGGATTGTTGTTTCACTGGCTGGTTACAGCCTGTGTGTTACTCTTTTCTCTTTCTGAGAAAAAGACAATGTTAATTTTGTGGTAGGGCTTAGCCCTTGGACTCTAATTTCCTTTGTTTTTTTGTATGTGTCTTCACTTTTTATTGGTGTTTCGACTGAGTCCTGTGGAAGACATACATTTTACCAGAGGAGCTGTTCCTGTGGGGAGGCCTCGCCCTGGGACTGGGCCTCTGAAGATTGAGCACCTGTGTATGTGCTGGGAGGTGAGCACTTGCTGTAACCTGGAGTTTGGGAGTAGACTTTTCTTTCAGGAGTGGACCAACCCCTGTGAGTTAACTGCACCTGTACTATGTTCCTGTGAGTGGGCCTGGTTTTCCAAGGCTGGGCCAGGACTCTATGGAGACTGAACAACTGTGTGCTGTGGGGTGTGCATTTTCTGCCTTCAGGAGTTGACTCTGCCATTGGTTGTGCACTGTTTTTAGCAACGGACTCTGCAGTTTGAAGTGGACTCTAATTCTGACATTGCACATTGTACTCTGGAGTGGACTCCTCCTGGAAATGGATTCCATATCTTGAAGACTGTGTATGGATTTGGACTGTCTACCAGAAAGGACTCTTTTTTTTGGTAACTAACTGTATTGTGGTGTTTCCTGGATCGATCATCCGCAATGTCTTGCGTGTCCCTGGGTCTGGCAGGCCTTACTGTGAGCTGGGAGGCTCATGGGTCGTCCTGAAAGCTGTCACCCCGAGAGCCGGAGGGTGGGTAGGCCATCCTGTGAACTTGAAGGTTGATAGACTGTCCTGAAAGCCGGATGGTGGGTAGGCCACCCTGATGCCAGTCGCCCTGAGAGCCAGATGGTGGGTAGGCCATTCTGAGTGCTGGCATCCCGATAAGGGGTAATCGGGACAGGCTTTCCTAGAGGTGGTCGAAAGGTGTCAGAGCAGCCGAGAGCCAGAAGGCGCGTGGGGGTGGGCTGAGATCCGGAAGGCTTGTGGACTACCCTACACACTGTCGTCCCAGGGAAGGGGACGGGCTGTCCTAGAGGTGGCTGAAAGGTGTGCCAGGATAGCCCACTGATCGGAGGTGCAACGGGGTGGGTGAGAGCCCAATGGTATGTAGGGGCAGACCGAGAGCCAGAAGACGGGTAGCCGTCGTCGGCGCTGTCACCCCGGGCAGGTACCGGGGCGGGCTGCCCCAGAGGTGGTCGAAAGGTGCTGAGGGTGGTTAGTGAAGCAGGAAGGTGGGTAGGCGGTCCTGACCGCTGTCACCCTGGGTGGGCTGTCCTGGGTGTGTCAGGGTGGACCGAGAGCCAGAAGGTGGGTAGGGGTGGGCTGCCTTAGAGTGGGAGGGGTGGGGGCCTGCTTAGTCTGTATTGTCTGCACTTTTGTATGTAACAGTATTGTCTACCGTACAACTGTCATTGTTGATGTCTCTTTATATTTTTATATGTGAAACTGGGATTTGAGGTTTGTCCTCATGTCCCTGTAAACTGTTTGAATGGTAGTGTTTGGGGCCTGGCTTTGCTGTTCCTCTCCCTTGTAAAATTGCTGTCTCTTGTATGCAGCTGTAAATGTAACTGTTTGTTGCAAACTGTTTTTGTAATTTGTTTAATAAAAAACCAGGAGATTCTGAGTCTCCTCAGTTTAGGGGACTGACTCTGTGCTGGCTGGTGCCACTGTCAATGTGTTACTGTTGGTTTCTGCTACCCTTTTTTTTGGAGGGCGAAACCTGATTCCTGAACTGGCTGAATTATTTAGCCAGTTTGTTAATTGGCATTCCTTTTAGTGAGGACTGATTGTTAAACTCCTGATGCACATAATGTGTTTCAGGTGTAACTCAGTTCTCATTAGGGGGTTGTTGTTTCACTTGCTGGTTACAGCCTGTGTGTTACTCTTTTCTCTCCTTTCTCTTTCTGTGAAAAAGACAATGTTAATTTTGTGGTAGGGCTTAGCCCTTGGACTCTGGTTTCCTTTGGTTCTTTTTGTATGTATCTTCACTGTTTTTGGTGTTTGGACTGAGCCCTTGTGGAAGACATACATTTTACCAGAGGAGCTGTTCCTGTGGGGAGGCCTAGCCCTGGGACTGGGCCTTTGAAGATTGAACACCTTTGTGTGTGCTGGGAGGTGAGCACTTGCTGTATCCTGGAGTTTGGCAGTAGACCTTTCATTCGGGAGTGGACTAAACCCCTGTGAGTTAACTGCACCTGTCCAATGTACTATGTTCCTGTGAGTGGGCCTGGTTTTCCAAGGCTGGGCCAGGACTCCATGGAGACTGAACACCTATGTTCTTCGGATTGTGCATTTGCTGCCTTCAGGAGTGGACTCTGCAGTTTGGAGTGGACTC
>NW_025206177.1:494-6186 GCF_004010195.1 Chiloscyllium plagiosum | reverse complement strand
TTACCTAACACTACGGGCAATTTAGCATAGCCAATTCACCTGACCTGCACATCTTTGGACTGTGGGAGGAAACCGGAGCACCCGGAGGAAACCCACGCAGACACGGGGAGAATGTGCAAACTCCACACAGTCAGTCGCCTGAGTCGGGAATTGAACCTGGGTCTCTGGCGCTGTGAGGCAGCAGTGCTAACCACTGTGCCACTGTGCCGCCCACAAACAGTGTTGTTTCACTGGTTGGTTGCAGCCTGCGTGTTACTGTTTCACTTTTGAGAAAAGGACAAATGTTGATTTTTGTGGTATGTCTTAGCCCTTGGACTTTTTTTCTTTTTTTCTTTTTTTTTAGTATGTGTCTTCAGTTTTTTTATGTTTGGACTGAGTCCGTGAGAAATTACAACCTTCCGGATGAGCTGTTCCTGTAGGGAGGCCTAGCCCTGGGACTGGGCCTTTGAAGATTGACCACCTGTGCATGTGCTGGGAGGCGAGCACTTGCTGTATTTTTGAGTTTGGAAGAAGACTTTTCCTTTAGTAGTGGACCAAACCCCTGGGAGTTAACTGCACCTTTTACAATATACTGTGTTCCTGTGAATGGGCCTGGTTCTTCAAGGGTGGGCCAGGACTCCATGGAGATTGAATACCTGTGTGCTGTGGGGTATGCATTTGCTGCCTTAGAGTGGACTCTTTCCTCAGTTGTGGACTCTGTCTTTAGCAACAAACTCTCTGCAGTTTGGAGTGGACTCCATTTCTGACAATGCACTTTGTATACTGGAGTGGACTCCATTCCAGGGAATGGGGTGTACATTTTGAAGAGAACTGTCTATGCTAATGAATTCTGTACCTGAAAGGACTCTGTTTGTTAATAATTAACTCTGTCATATGATTTGTTGGGATTATCACCTGCACTGTCTTGTATGTCCCTGGGTCTGGCAGGCCTCACCTGAGAGCTGGAAGACTCCTAGGTCGTCCTGAAAACTGTCAACCCGAGAGCCAGAAGGTGGGTAGGCCGTTCTGAGCGCTGTCGTCCCGTGAAACGGTGATCGGGGCGGGCTGCCCTAGAAGTGATCAGAAGATGTGTCAGAGCAGCTGAGAGCTAGAAGACACGTAGAAGGCCAAGATCCAGAAGGCTTGTGGGCTGCCCGGCACACTCTCATACCAGGGGAAGGGGACAGGATGTCCTAGAGGTGGCCGAAAGGTGTCTCAGGGCAGTCTACAGGCCACATGGCACATCAGGGTGGGTGAGAGCCCAATGGTACGAAGGGGCAGTCCAAGATCCAGAAAGCGGGTAGGCCATCCTCGGCGCTGCTACCCAAGGTGGGTACTGCGGCGGGCTGTCCTAGAGGTGGTCGGAAGGCGCTGAGGGTGGTTAGTGAAGCTAGAAAGTGTATAGGCCATCCTGACCACCATCACCCTGGGTGGGTACCGGGGCGGGCTGTCCTAGAGGTGCTCGAAAGGTGTGTCAGGCCGGAACAAGAGACGGAAGATGCGTAGAGGCGGGCTGCCCTAGAGTAGCCGCAAGGTGGGAGTGACGGGGGGTGGGGGGGCTTGCTGGGTTTTCCTGGAGTCTGTATTGTATGTACTGCTTCTTATGTAATTGGATTGTCTTTTATGTACAAATGTCATTGTTACTGTTTGTAATGATTGAAACTGGGATTTGAGGTTTGTCTTCATTTCCTTGAAAACTGGTTGAACGTTAGTGTTTGGGGCTTAGCTTTGCCATTCCTCTACCTTGTAAAATTGCTGTTTCTCTGTATGCAACTGTAAATGTTAATTGTTTTGTAAACTGTGAATTGTTTAATAAAATTTAAAAAATGACTATTAGGAGTTCTGTTCATTTTGGGAGGTGGCTCAGTTTCGCTGGGTCAGTGCTATGTACTATGCACGTGTAAGTAAAGGGTGACTTGGTGACAGGATTCTGGTCTTCAGGGAGTTATTTCAGTGGTGATAAGGGAAAATCGCACTCCTGAAGTGATTCACTTGCAAGAGTTGTCTTTAAATTGGGGTAAGCATTTCTGGCAACATGCTGCTATTTGGAAAGCTTGACTTGTTAGATCGTGCCAAAGACATGGCCCAGTATGGAGAAAGAATGGTATTGGGGCAGATGCAAAGCAATAAGTAATTCCCTTGACATTGATTCTACATTTTAATTTAGAACCTCACCCATATGCATGTAGATGACCTTGTTGATTTTGAAGAAGCCCTATTCTCTCCTTCGTTACTCTTTTGTCCTTCATGTACTTTGGATTCTCCTTTACCTTCTCTACCAAGATAATTTCATGTTCCCCTTTACACACTCCTGATTTCTCTCTTTTGCACACACTGACAACCTCTCTACTCCTCAAGGAATTCACTGTATCCCATCTCCCTATACTTGATTAGATTAGAGTCCCTACAGTATGTAAACTGGCCCTTCGGCCCAACAAGTCCACACCAACCCTCTGAGAGTATACCACCCAGACACTAACTAATAAACCTAACGCTATGGGCAATCCGCCTGAACTGCACATCTTTGGATTGTAAAAGGAAACCAGAGTACCCAGAGGAAACCCACACAGATGCGGGGAGAATGTGCAAACTCCACACAGATGGTTGCCTGAGGCTGGAATTGAACCTGGGTCCCTGGTGCTGTGAGGCAGCAGTGCTAACCACTGAGCCACCATGCTGCCAAATGTCATGTGCCTCCTTTCCTTTCCAAGACCAAGGCCTTTACAGCTTTATGCATCCAGGGTTCCCTACTTCTGACGGGAACATGCTGGCCATGAAAGCTCATTGACTCACCTCTGAGAGCCTCCTATTTACCAGATGTCCCTTTGTCTGTAACCAGCCTCCTGGAATCAACTCATGAGCACTCCTGTCGAAGACCAACCAAATTGGCCTTACTCCAATTGAGAACTTTAACTTGTGGACCTTTTGTCTTCCATAGCTATTAAAAGTAATGAAATTATGGTCACCATTCACAAAGTTCTCCCTTACTCTCACTTCTGAGATTTGCCCTGCTTTATTTCCCAAGAAGAGGTCAACTTTTGCTTTTTCTCTAATAGGGCCATGTACAAACTGCATGAGAAATTCTTCCTGAGCACATTCACATTTCTCTCCAGCCAAGCCCTCAACACTTTAGCAGCCCCAGTCGATGTTAGAAAAGTGACATTCCCTTATTATTAAAGTTCTATTATTCTTGCAGCTGTCTATGGTCTCCTTACATATTTGCTCTCCATCTCCCACCGTCTGTTGGGGAGGCATGTAGTAGATGCCATTAAAGTGATCTTGCCCATTTTATTTCTCACTTCTACCCATATAAACTCAGTGAATCCTCCCTCCGGAATGTCCTTTCTCAGGACTGCTGTGCTGTTCTCCCTAATCAAAAATGAACGCCCCCTGCACTCTTGCCTCCCTCTCTATCCTTCCTATAGCATCTGTTCCCTGGAACATTGAGCTACAAGTCTTGTCCCTCTCAGCCATGTTTCTGTAATAGCTGTAAAATTCGAGTCCCATGTGCCAATCCATGCCCTCAGTTCATTTGTCTTACTTATCAGGCTTCCTACCTTGAAATAAGTGCAGTTTAACCCAGATTTCCCTTGCTTCCTGCCATGCCCTCGTCTGTCCTGTCTAGTGTTGGGATTACCAACACTGCCTTTGCTTTTTAATTGCTGTCATTACCTTCTGTACTGACCTCAGCCTTCTCTTTCACCTCCCCAAGGCTTTGCATCCCATCTACCTACCAGATTAACCACCCCCACCCCCCCGAGTGGGTGCAGCAAAACCTTCCACCAGAATATCGGTCCCCTTCCAGCTTGAATGCAACCTGCCCTCTTGTCCAGGAGATCTAACTGAGGGAAGTAAGATGCTGAAGGGGTGATTGACAAAGGAGATGGAGAGAGAATGCTCCATTATGTGGAACAATCTAAAGCGAGAGGGTCACTGTTTCAGGACAATGGAGTGGGACAGATTGGAAACAGATGGGGAGGAATGGCTGATCCAGTTTCGCCCCAAGAAGTGGATCGAGGGGAAGGGAGCTGAGCTGGAGTCTTTGTTTCTGTGCTGTCAGTGAGGAGGAATTTCTTCTCTCCAAAAGGAGTCAATTTGTGGAATTATTTACCACAAATGGCTGTTGAGTGTACTGAAGGCTGAGACTTTTAATCAGGATGGTGAATGGAATGGAGTGGTGGTGGCTGAAGAAAGGTCCTGGTGACTGACGACTGTGCCCCACTTCTATCTCTCTCAGATTCTCTGGCTGTGCAAACTTCGCCCCACTCCCGGCCATCAGCAGGATCAGACAAGCAGGAAACACCAAACTGAGTCACTGACTGAATGCACACCCCGATCTGACAGGGCACTGCGATGAAGATCGTCTCTGCTCTCCTACTGCTCAGTACGTGTCTTCAGCTTTTATCACCATTTCATGCTGGGTGCAAGGAATATATCTGTCTTCAGCTCCTGCCCTCAGCTCAGTGTACAACGAGAATGTGAACAGAGGCACAATCCTACTGTGTGCAGACAGAAGTGTACAAGTGTGCTGGCATTTCCCAGACTGTTTAACAAATACACACACATACACACACGCTCACGGACTCACTCTTACACATTCATACTCATCCTCAAACGCATCCTCACATGCACTCTCTCTCTCTCTTTCTCTCTTTCTCTCTCTCTCTCTCTCTCTCTCACACACACACTTGCATACTTACTTATACTCTTAAATGCTTAGTCTCACATTCTCATACTTACTCACAAGCAATCACACACATTCTTTCTCACACACACACACAAACTTTCCAACACTGTTACTCTGTGTCACACACACACCCTCTCAATCTCATCCACTCTATCACTCTCACGTATAATCTTTCTCACACACACTGTCTTTTACATACATTCTCAAAATCTCACAATCTCTCACTCACGGTGTATCTCTCTCATGTAGAGTCTCTCTCACACCCTCTCTTACCTGTTCTCCTCACAATCTCTCTCAATCTTTCACGTACAGTCTCCCTCTCTCACACTCTCTATTACAATCTCTCTCACACACACACAAAATGAACAAGTTCTTTAGCCTGTTGGGGAGAATTCCCTATGGTCAGAAAGTCAAGCCTCTCAACCAGGCTTCCTGCAAGGGCCAAAAGGTGAATGGTAAACAGGTTTGCACGAAGGTAAGGTAAAGTCGCCACAGTTTTACCAGTCTATCGGGATGCTCTCTCATTACAAAGACGACTCGTGGTGGTTTAATCCGAGGTTCAACAAGCCTCAGACAAGGGGAGACGTTGAGAAGGAAAGACCTTTATGGTGATGTCAGCCAATGTGGGAACTGAACCCTTGATGTTGGCATGACTCTGCACCTAAACTAACTGTCCAGCCAACTGAACTAACCTTAGATCATTCCAAGGGGAAATGAGTAACAATAAATCTGCCATGCATGAACGCATGAAGCAAGGGGGAACAAGTAGGACAAGTATCTTCTTGGATTTCTACACAGCAATCTAGCAACAGCAATATAACAAATGCGACCACTCAGTTTTCAAGCTCACTAGGATAAAGCAACCCTTTTACAAGTGAAGTCAAGAGGAAATATCTGGGAGACTGAAACAATATTTTTAAAGATAACTTATCAAAGCACTTGAAATTAACATAAAAGTGGTTATTTTCTTTTGCCAACATTTACAAGAACACGACCTACACTTTCAAAGTTAACTTTATTTTCTTC
>NW_025206177.1:0-479 GCF_004010195.1 Chiloscyllium plagiosum | reverse complement strand
CCTCATGCACACTGCCTCACACATGCACACACGCTCACTCTGTCTCGCTCTCTCACGCACACACATTCATACACTGTTTCTCATGCACGCCCAATCTTTTCTCACACAAACAAAAATGCAAATGTGACCTCAACAAATGAATCTGATTATGCATCACCACTGAACAAATTAAAGCAAGGCCCCTCATTTTAAGGCGTAGCATCACAGTAGGCCATTCGGCCCTTTGAGTCAGCTCCGCCATTCAATGAGTTCATGGCTGATCTGGTCACCCTCCACTCCACTTTCCATGAAACTTATTGATTGTGCCTAATTGTATATTTTCAGGGCAAGTGATGATTCTACAAATACGAGAACGTATGTTGCGATCCGGTGGGGTTCCTTTCATGACTTGTTGAAGAACTCCACAGTGTCTGCACTAACATCAGTATTTACATCATGGAAAACAAAGTATCACAAGTTTGCGAGATCTGAAATAAACA
>NW_025206176.1:9657-11232 GCF_004010195.1 Chiloscyllium plagiosum | reverse complement strand
GACATTTCTTCAGACCGCAGATACTGCACCGAGCTTGGTGGTGAGCTCAGACCAGGCTCGGTGGGTCTGGTGGTGTAGCTCCCTCTGGGAAGAGAATGGTCCCCCTCTGTACTAGCCCATCCACCAGGCTCTCCGTGCCCCTGTCGACAAACCGTGGTGTAATTGCCCCTTATCTGCCATGTTCGGGGTAAACTGTGCAGGGCAGCTCCAACCTGCGAAAGCTCAACCGTGTGCCCATTGGCCTTTAAATGATAGACCCAGTGCCAGGGATCACGGAATATCCAGGGGCAACCAGGCGATGGTGAGTCCCTCCAGCCATGATGGGTGGGAGATTCGGGCTGGTATTGAATGAGAGGGACGCCATGGAGTTGGGCGGGTAGTTAATGAGTTGACTTCGATAAGATAGCACCAGGAAACTAGCTCAGCCTCATGCAGACAATCCCTCTGTCACACTCAATGAGAATGTCACTGAGACAAATTATTGTTAGATTCAAACCAATGAGTCGAAGACTCTGCTGACCCCAAACCCATTACAACGCTGCAGCTGCTTGACCAATGCACTCCATCACAGGGAAGGAGCTAAACGTCACCTTACCCTTGGGACATAAGGCAGTGGGGAGGGGGTAGTTGAGGTATCAGTGGGGGAGCACTGTATGACAAATCATCATTATTCTATTAGTTCTAAAATAGAGATGGAAAGGGATGAACCAGGTGTAAGATTTAAAGTTATAAATTGTTGAAATCCAATTTTGAAAGTATTAACTAAGAATTTTCCAAAGTCGATTGGGATAGATATTCGCAGAGAAGGGTGTCAGTTGAGAAGTGAGAAGCTTTAAAAAATGAGATGTCAGTAGTACAGAGACATTATGTCCCTGTTAGGATGAAGGGTAAGTCTGTTACGTGTAAGGAATGCTGCAGGATTGGAGAAGTTGAGGTTCTGGTTACAGATAAAAGGGAAGCATATGTCAGGTATAGACAGCAGGAATTGAGGGATTTTTTTCTTAATTCATTCACAGGATGAGGGCATCCCTGGCTAGGCAAGCATCTATTACCCATACCTAATTGCCCAGAGGGCAGTTAGCAGTCAACCATATTGCTGTGGGTCTGGAGTCACTTGTAGGCCAGGCCAGGTAAGAATGGCAGTTTGTTTCCTCAAAGCGTGTCAGTGAACCAGATGGATTTTTCCGACAATCGGAATGGACATCATTAGCCTCTTAATTCCTGATTTAAAGTGAATCATTAGAACAGTCTGAAAGCAACAAGGGTACACTTAAGAGGGAAACTGGGAGGAACTGTGATAGCTTTGGCAAATAGAGTTATGGAGAATCCAAAGGATTTCTACAAATATGTCAAGGACAAACGAGTAACTGTGGAGAGAATAGGACATCCTTAAAGATCAGCAAGGCTGCCCATGTGCAGAACCACAGGAAATGGGGGAGATACTGGATGAATATTTTGTATCAGTATTTACCGTGCAGGAGGATATAGAATTTAGAGAGCTTGGGAAATAAGTAGTGACATTTAGCAAAGTGTCTGCATTACAGAGGAGCTGCTGGAGGTCTTAAAACATGCAAA
>NW_025206176.1:0-3233 GCF_004010195.1 Chiloscyllium plagiosum | reverse complement strand
CGTGTCAAACACTTAATTGAGGGAATCAAATGCAATACTCCCAAGTCTGCTGCAAGCACTAAATGAGGTAGGATTGTGAATGGCAGAGGAGAATGTAAAAAACTCCATTGTGATTGAGACGAGTGGAGTGAATGAGCAAATACGTAGCAGATGGAGAGCAATGGGGGTGGATGTGACGGTGTGTACTTTGGTGGGAATAGTAGAACAGCAACCTATCATTTGAAAAGAGATTAGTTGAAACATGTTGCTCTTTAAAGGGATTTATGTTCTGTTTTTGTTTCCTCTGTGCAAACCTCCGAGGTCCATGCAAGGCAGTGAGTTCTGAACCCAGAAACCAATTCTGAGAATGGTATTGGCACGCTGAGCAGTGTACACAGACCCACAGTGTACAGGTAGCTGTAACATTGAAAAGGATCTGGGTCTCCTTGTACACCAGTCACTGACAGCAATATCTCAGGAAAGAAAGCAGTTAGGAAGATAAATGCTGTGTTGACCTTCATCTCAGGGGGATTTGAATCCAGGAGTAAGGGTGTCTTACTAATGCTGTACGGGGCCTCGGTGCAGGAGGCCCAGGACCTCCATGTCCTCGGCAAAGTGGGAGGGAGAGTTGAAATGTTTGGCCACAGGGCGGTGTGGTTGACTGGTGCGGGTGTCCCAGAGATGTTCCCTAAAGCGCTCTGCTAGGAGGCGTCCAGTCTCCCCAATGTAGAGGAGACCGCATCGGGAGCAATGGATACAATAAATGATATTGGTGGATGTGCAGGTGAAACTTTGATGGATGTGCAAGGCTCCTTTAGGGCATTGGATGGAGGTGAGGGAGGAGGTGTGGGCGCAGGTTTTGCAATTCCTGCGGTGGCAGGGGAAGGTGCCAGGTCGGGAGGTTGGGTTGTTGCGGGGTGTGGACCTGACAAGGTAGTCATGGAGCGACGATCTTTGCGGAAGGCGGAAAAGGGTGGGAAGGGAAATATATCTCTGGTGGTGGGGTCTGTTTGAAGGTGGCGGAAATATCGGCGGATGAATTGGTTTATGCTAAGGTTGGTAGGGTGGAAGGTGAGCACCACGGGGATTGTGTCCTTGTTACGGTTGGAGGGGCGGGGTCTGAGCGTGGAGATGCGGATGTTGACGAGATGCGTTGGAGGGCATCTTTAACCTCGAGGGAAGGGAAATTGCAGTCTCTGAAGAAGGAGGCCAACTGCTGTGTTCACAGAACAGCACCACTCTAATCCATATTGTAACTATTCCTCTCTTTGGGAACTGGACATAGCTGAGTAATTTTCCACATTACCAGGGCGATGTCAGAGTTGTCAGTTTCGGGGAAATGGTATACTGAGAGATTATCCCAGTCAAAAAGTTACAGATTGCGTTTGAATATGATGCTGGTTCTGCTGCTGCTGCTGTGGTCTACAGCACCACATCAATGTCAGGAATTCTGTATTTAAGAAAGTTCAGAGAGTTACATCATTGGAAGTATTTACAGAGGAGGTTTGACTTGGAAATGAATTGAGTGCAACGAAGAATTAGTGCTGAAAGAGGGATTTGCAGGTCATGGACTCTTAGAGTTATACAATATGCAAACGCACACTTCAGCCCAACTCATCCATGCTCACCAGGTTTCCTAAACTGAATTAGTTCTATTTTTCTGCTTTTGGCACATACCCCTCCAAACCTTTCCTATTCATATACACATCAGATTGTTTTTCAATTGTTGTAATTGCACTCACCAATACCACATCCTCTGACAGCTTGCTACATATAAACACCACTCACTGTGAGAAACAGCTGCCCTTAGATCTATTTTAAATATTTTCCCTCTCACCTTAAACTTATCCTCTCTGGTTTTGGAAACCACCACCCTGGAGAAAAGGCTTTGTCTATTTATCCTATTCATGCCAGTCATGATTTTATAAAGGTCACCACTCAGCTTCCTATAAAAAAGGAACAAAATCCCTGCCTCTCCATATATCTCAAAACCTCCTGTCTCCGTCACGTCATTTTAAATACTTTTGTCCCCTTTCCAGGTTATAGCATCCTTCCTGTAGCAGGGTGACAAGAATTGTACTTAGTACTCCAAATGTGGCCTTAACATTCTCTTGTACAGCCGCAACATGATGTTCCAATTCCTATAGTCAATGGTCTGACTGATGAAGATAAGTGTGCCTAATGCCTTCTTCACTGCCCTGTCTACCTGAGACTCCACTTTCAAGGAACTGTGTACCTGTATCCTGGGTCTCTCTGTCCGAATGCACTTCAGAATATCCTACCGCTAACTATATAAATCTTGCCCTAATTTGTCGAAGAAAATGCAACACCTCACATTTATCTGCATGAAGCTCTGCCCGCCAATCCTCAGCACACTTCCCCAGTTGATCACGATCTCATTGTTCGCTAAGATAACCTTCTTCACTGTCCACTATTAACACCGATTTTGGGGTTTTTGTCTACGAACTTACTATCCATGGTTCCTATATTCTCATCCAAACCATTTACAAAAACAATGAACAGCAGCAGGCAGGTCCTTGTGGCACACCACTGGTCGCAGTCCTCCAATTTGAACAATACATCTCTCCCAGCACCACCTACTACCTAGTTTCAAGCCAATTTTATATCTAATTATCTAGCGCTCCCTGATCCCCTGTGATGTTACATTATTAACCAGGCTACCATGAGGAACCTTGTTGGGCCTCACTAAGGTCCACGTAGACAACGTTTGCTGGTTTACCTTTATCTATCTTCACAATCACCTCTTCAAAAACTGAAATCTCGTTTGTGAGACATGGATTCCCAGATACAAATATCCCTAATCAGTTCTTGCCTTTCCAAATACATGTAAATCCTACCTCTTAGAATCACCTACAAACACTTACCCACCCTTGACATCAAACTCACTGGTGTGTAGTTCCCTGGGATTTCCTTGCAGCTTTGTTACACATTATGCAACCACATTTGCTGGCTTCCTGTCCTCCAGCACCTCAACTGTGGCTGTCAATGATACACAAAAGAAAGTCAACAGAACTGCACATTTCGTAAGCCAGAAACTAAGACAGACATGTGCTGGCAATGCTCAGCAGATCTGCTGGCATGTGTGCAGAGAAATCAGAGTTAATTGTTATCACACGGGGTAAACTCCTCCGCCCCCCACAATCCCCCCAACACCCGCGCTAATTTAGACTTGCAGCACAGTAAAGATTTAGCCCGTGCTATAATCTAAAAATTCGGAAGGCCAAGAACCATCC
>NW_025206175.1:8363-11229 GCF_004010195.1 Chiloscyllium plagiosum | reverse complement strand
CACAGACCAACAGCAGCGTGAACCAGGTCAGGATCACTGACACAGACCAACAGCAGTGTGAACCAGGTCAATTTCACAGACACAGACCAACAGCAGTGTGAACCAGGTCAGGATCACTGCCACAAACCAACAGCAGTGTGAACCAGGTCAATATCACAGACACACTCCGACAGCAGCGTGAAACAGGTCAGGATCACTGACACAGACCGACAGCAGGGTGAAACAGGTCAGGATCACTGACACAGACCGACAGCAGTGTGAAATATGTCAGGATCACTGATAAAGACTGACAGCAGTGAGAACCAGGTCAGGATCAGTGACACAGACCGACAGCAGAGTTAAACAGGTCAGGATCAAAGACACAGACCGAAACCAGTGAGAACCAGGTCAGGATAACTGACATAGACCGACAGCAGGGAGAACCAGGTCAGGATCACTGACACTGACTGACAGCAGGGAGAACCAGGTCAGGATCACTGACACAGACAGACACCACCGTGAAACAGATCAGGATCACTGACACAGACCGGACAGCAGGGTGAACTAGGTCAGGATCACTCACATAGACCAACAGCAGTGTGAACCAGGTCAGGATCACAGACACTGACCGACAGCAGTGTGAACTAGGTCAGGATCACTAACACAGACCGACAGCAGGGTGAACTAGGTCAGGATCACTAACACAGACTGACAGCAGTGTGAAAGAGATCAGGATCATTGACACAGACCGACAGCAGTGTGAAAGCGATCAGGGTGACGGACACAGACCGACAGCAGTGTGAAAGTGATCAGGATCACTGACACTGACACAGACAACTGTGTGAACCAGGTCAGGATCACTGACACAGACCGACAGCACCACGAAACAGGTCAGGATCACTGACACAGACCGACAGCAAGGTGAACTAGGTCAGGATCACTAACATAGACTGATTGCAGTGAGAACCAGGTCAGGATCAGTGACAC
This sequence comes from Chiloscyllium plagiosum, assembly GCF_004010195.1. Taxonomy (NCBI): domain Eukaryota; kingdom Metazoa; phylum Chordata; class Chondrichthyes; order Orectolobiformes; family Hemiscylliidae; genus Chiloscyllium; species Chiloscyllium plagiosum. Next base: position 10,263 of record NW_025206175.1, on the reverse strand, counting down.
AGACCGACAGCAGTGAGAACCAGGTCAGGATCAGTGACACAGAGCGACAGCAATGAGAAACAGGTCAGGATCACTGACATAGACCGACAGCAGTGAGAACCAGGTCAGGATCACTGACACAGACCGACAGCAGGGTGAAACACGTCGGGATCACTGACACAAACCGACAGCATGGTGAACTAGGTCAGGATCACTAACATAGACCGACAGCAGTCAGAACCAGGTCAGGATCACTGACATAGACCGACAGCTGGGTGAAATATGTCAGGATCACTGACCCAGACTGACAGCAGTGAGAACCAGGTCACAGACCGACAGCAGAGTGAAACAGGTCAGGATCAAAGACACAGACCGACACCAGCGTGAAACAGATCAGGATCACTGACACAGACCGGACAGCAGGGTGAACTAGGTCAGGATCACTCACATAGACCGACAGCAGTGTGAACCAGGTCAGGATCACAGACACTGACCGACAGCAGGGTGAACCAGGTCAGGATCACTAACACAGACCGACAGCAGGGTGAACTAGGTCAGGATCACTAACACAGACTGACAGCAGTGTGAAAGCGATCAGGATCATTGACACAGACCGACAGCAGTGTAAAAGCGAACAGGGTCACTGACACTTACCTACAGCAGTGTGAAAGTGATCAGGATCACTGACACTGACACAGACAGCACCGTGAAACAGGTTAGGATCACTGACACTGATACAGACAGCAGTGTGAAACAGGTCAGGATCACTGACACAGACCGACAGCACCGTGAAACAGGTCAGGATCTCTGACACAGTCCGACAGCAGTGTGAACCAGGTCATGATCACTGACACGACAGCAGTGTGAACCAGGTCATGATCACTGACACAGACCGACAGCAGTGTGAAACAGGTCAGGATCACTGAAACAGACCGTCAGCAGCGTGTAACAGGTCAGGATCACTGACACAAACCGACAGCAGGGTGAACTAGGTCAGGATCACTAACATAGACCGACAGCAGTCAGAACCAAGTCAGGATCACTGACACAGACCGACAGCAGGGTGAACTAGGTGATGATCACTGACACAGACCACTGACACAGACCGACAGCAGGGTGAACTAGGTGATGATCACTGACACAGACCGACAGCAGTGTTTAAGCGATCATGGTGACTGACACAGACCGACAGCAGTGTGAAAGTGATCAGGATCACTGACACTGACACAGTCAGCAGTGTGAACCAGGTCAGGATCACTGACACAGACCGACAGCAGTGTGAACCAGGTCAGGATCAGTGACACAGACCGACAGCACCGCGAAACAGGTCAGGATCACTGACACAGACCGACAGCAGTGTGAACCAGGTCAGGATCACTGACACAGACCGACAGCAAGGTGAACCAGGTCAGGATCACTGACATAGACCGACAGCAGTGAGAACCAGGTCAGGATCACTGACACTGACTGACAGCAGCGTGAAACTGGTCAGGATCACTGACACAGACTGACAGCAGGGTGAACCAGGTCCGGATCAGTGACACAGACTGACAGCAGTGAGTACAGGTCCGGATCACTGACACAGAACGACAGTAGTGTGAAACAGGTCAGGGTCAGTGACACTGACCAACAGCAGTATGAAACAGGTCAGGATCACTGACATAGGCCAACAGCTGTGTGAAAGAGATCAGGATCACTGACACAGACCGACAGCAGTGTGAACCAGGTCATGATCACTGACACAGACCGACAGCAGTGTGAAAGCGATCAGGATCACTGACACTGACACAGACAGCAGTGTGAAACAGGTCAGGATCACTGACACAGATCGACAGCACCGTGAAACAGGTCAGGATCACTGACACAGACCGACAGCACTGTGAAACAGGTCAGGATCACTGACACAGACCGACAGCACCGT
>NW_025206175.1:7864-8329 GCF_004010195.1 Chiloscyllium plagiosum | reverse complement strand
GAACCAGGTCAGGATCACTGACACTGACCGACTGCAATGTGAACCAGGTCAGGATCACTGACACTGACCGACTGCAGTGTGAACCAGGTCAGGATCACTGACAGAGACCGACAGCACCGTGAAACAGGTCAGGATCAGTGACACAGACCGACAGCACCGTGAAACAGATCAGGATCAGTGACACAGACCGACAGCACCGTGAAAGAGATCAGGATCACTGACGCACATCGACAGCAGTGTTAACCAGGTCATGATCACTGAAACAGACCGTCAGCAGTGTGAAACAAGTCAGGATCACAGACACAGACCGACAGCAGTGTGAAACAAGTCAGGATCACTGACACAGACCGACAGCAGTGAGAACCAGGTCAGGATCACTGACACAGACCGACAGCAGTGTGAAACAGATCAGGATCACTAACACAGACCGACAGCAGCGTGAAACAAGTCAGGATCACTGACACA
>NW_025206175.1:4447-6994 GCF_004010195.1 Chiloscyllium plagiosum | reverse complement strand
GTGAACCAGGTCAGGATCACTGACACTGACCGACTGCAGTGTGATACAGGTCAGGATCACTGACACAGAATGATAGCACCGTGAAAGAGATCAGGATCACTGACACTGACAGAGACCGACAGCACCGTGAAACAGGTCAGAATCACTGACACAGACCGAGAGCAGTGTGAAACAGGTCAGGATAACTGACATAGCCCGAGAGCAGTTTGAAACAGGTGAGGGTCACTAACACAGACTGGCAACAGTGTGAAAGAGATCAAGATCACTGACAAAGACTGACAGCAGTGTGAAACAGGTCAGGATCCCTGACACTGACCTACAGCATCGTGAAAGAGGTCAGGATCGCTGACACAGACCGACAGCAGTGTGAAACAGGTCAGGATCACTGACATAGACCGACAGCAGTGAGAATCATGTCAGGATCACTGACATAGACCGACAGCAGTGCGAACCAGGTCAGGATCACTGACACAGACCAACAGCAGTGTGAAACAGATCAGGATCACTGACACAGACCGACAGCACCTGAAACAGATCAGGATCACTGACACAGACCGACAGCAGTGTGTAACCAGGTCAGGGTCAGTGACACAGACCGACAGCAGTGTGACACACGTCAGGATCACTGACAGACCGACAGCAGTGTGAAAGAGATCAGGATCAGTGACACAGACTGACAGCAGTGTGAAACAGGTCAGGATCACTGACACTGACCGACAGCAGTGTGAAACAGGTTAGGATAACTGACACAGACCGACAGCAGGGTTAACGAGGTCAGGATCACTGACATAGACCGACAGCACTGTGAAACAGGTCAGGATCACTGACACAGACCGACAGCAGTGTGAAACAGGTCAGGATCACTGACACAGACCGACACCAGTGTGAACCAGGTCAGGATCAGTGACACTGACCGACAGCACCGTGAAACAGATCAGGATCACTGACACAGACCGACAGCAGTGAGAACCAGGTCAGGATCACTGACACTGACCGACTGCAATGTGAACCAGGTCAGGATCACTGACACTGACCGACTGCAGTGTGAAACAGGTCAGGAACACTGACACTAACCGACTGCAGTGTGATACAGGTCAGGAGCACTGACACAGAATGATAGCACCGTGAAAGAGATCAGGATCACTGAAACTGACCGACAGCACCGTGAAACAGGTCAGAATCACTGACACAGACCGACAGCAGTGAGAACCAGGTCAGGATCACTGACACTGTGTTTTAAAAAATTCTCAAGGTCAGGTTCGTAGGAGAGTAGTCTGACACAGAACAAACGACCAAGAGGCGAGTCTGCTAGAATATGGGCATTTTATTCCCCGCAGCGTCGCCACAACGGGTCTGGCTTATACTCACTCTACATGTTACCGGAACTGGGAGCCGTCAGTTCTCGTAGAGCGGTTGCCAACAACCCACGCTCGGCGGTTAAACGTAACCCCGGAGCAGACTCACCGAACTGGAGACTTTTCCAGCTTTTTACTCTTTTCCAGATATAAACATTCATGTGAACAGCAGAGCAAGGCTAAAAAACACATTCCATTCTGGTTACATACAGATAAGAAGATTCACACGGGGAGGTGTGAAATAAGATTCACACGGGACTAAGCAACACCTCCATTCCGGTTAGATTCACACATGTATTGGGACATAATTTTTAACCGTTTCACCACATTCCACTGCTTGGAATTTTACACCACACACTGACCGACTGCAGTGTGAACCAGGTCAGGATCACTGACACTGACCGACTGCAGTGTGAACCAGGTCAGGATCACTGACAGAGACCGACAGAAGTGCGAAAGCGATTTGGATCACTGACACAGACCGACAGCAGTGTGAAACAGGTCAGGATCAGTGACACAGACCGACAGCACTGTGAAAGAGATCAGGATCACTGACGCACATCGACAGCAGTGTGAACCAGGTCATGATCACTGAATCAGACCGTCAGCAATGTGAAACAGGTCAGGATCACTGACACAGACCGACAGCAGTGTGAAACAAGTCAGGAACACTGACACAGACCGACAGCAGGGTGAACCAGGTCAATATCACAGACACAGACCGACAGCAGGGTGAAACAGTTCAGGATCACTGACACTGACCGACAGCACCTGAAACAGATCAGGATCACTGACACAGACCGACAGCAGTGTGTAACCAGGTCAGGGTCAGTGACACAGACCGACAGCAGTATGACACACGTCAGGATCACTGACAGACCGACAGCAGTGTGAAAGAGATCAGGATCACTGACACAGACCGACAGCATGGTGAACTAGGTCAGGATCACTAACACAGACCGACAGCAGTGTGAAATATGTCAGGATCACTGATACAGACTGACAGCAGTGAGAACCAGGTCAGGATCAGTGACACAGACCGACAGCAGTGAGAACCAGGTCATGATAAGTGACACTGACCGAGAGCAGGGAGAACCAGGTCAGGATCACTGACACAGACCGGACAGCAGTGTGAACCAGGTCAGGATCACAGACACTGACCGACAGCAGGGTGAACTAGGTCAGGATCACT
>NW_025206175.1:0-3873 GCF_004010195.1 Chiloscyllium plagiosum | reverse complement strand
CCGAGAGCAGTGTGAAACAGGTCAGGATAACTGACATAGCCCGAGAGCAGTTTGAAACAGGTGAGGGTCACTAACACAGACTGGCAACAGTGTGAAAGAGATCAAGATCACTGACAAAGACTGACAGCAGTGTGAAACAGGTCAGGATCCCTGACACTGACCGACTGCAGTGTGAACCAGGCCAGGATCACTGACACTGACCAACAGCAGTGTGAAACAGGTCAGGATCACTGACACTGACCAACTGCAGTGAGAACCAGGCCAGGATCACTGACACTGACCAACAGCAGTGTGAAACAGGCCAGGATCACTGACACTGACCAACAGCAGTGTGAAACAGGTCAGGATCACTGACACTGACCGACAGCAGTGTGAAACAGGTCAGGATCACTGACACTGACCGACAGCAGTGTGAACCAGTTCAGGATCAATGACAGACCGACAGCAGTGTGAAAGAGAACAGGCTCAGTGACACTGACGGACAGAAGTGTGAAACAGGTCGGGATCACTGACACAGACCGACAGCACCTTGAAACAGGTCAGGATCACTGCCACAGACCGACAGCACCTTGAAACAGGTCAGGATCACTGCCACAGACCGACAGCATGGTGAACTAGGTCAGGATCACTAACACAGACCGACAGCAGTGTGAAATATGTCAGGATCACTGATACAGACTGACAGCAGTGAGAACCAGGTCAGGATCAGTGACACAGACAGACAGCAGAGTGAAACAGGTCAGGATCAAAGACACAGACCGACAGCAGGGAGAACCAGGTCAGGATCACTGACACTGACCGACAGCAGTGAGAACCAGGTCAGGATCACTGACACATACCGACAGCAGTGAGAACCAGGTCAGGATCACTGACACATACCGACATCAGTGTGAACCAGGTCAGGATCACTGACACATACCGACATCAGTGTGAACCAGGTCAGGATCACTGACACAGACTGACAGCACCGTGAACCAGGTCAGGATTACCGACACAGACCGACAGCAGTGCGAAAGCGATCAGGATCACTGACACAGACCGACAGCAGTGTGAAAGCGATCAGGATCACTGACACTGACACAGAAAGCAGTGTGAAACAGGTCAGGATCACTGACACAGACCGACAGAACCGTGAAACAGGTCAGGATCAGTGACACAGACCGACAGCACCGTGAAAGAGATCAGGATCACTGACGCACATCGACAGCAGTGTGAACCAGGTCATGATCACTGAAACAGACCGTCAGCAATGTGAAACAGGTCAGGATCACTGACACTGACCGACAGCAGTGTGAAACAAGTCAGGATCACTGACACTGACCGACAGCAGTGTGAAACAAATCAGGAACACTGACACAGACCGACAGCAGGGTGAACCAGGTCAATATCACAGACACAGACCGACAGCAGCGTGAAACAAGTCAGGATCACTGACACAGACCGACAGCAGGGTGAAACAGGTCAGGATCACTGACACTGACCGACAGCACCTGAAACAGATCAGGATCACTGACACAGACCGACAGCAGTGTGTAACCAGGTCAGGGTCAGTGACACAGACCGACAGCAGTGTGACACACGTCAGGATCACTGACAGACCGACAGCAGTGTGAAAGAGATCAGGATCACTGACACAGACCGACAGCATGGTGAACTAGGTCAGGATCACTAACACAGACCGACAGCAGTGTAAAATATGTCAGGATCACTGATACAGACTGACAGCAGTGAGAACCAGGTCAGGATCAGTGACACAGACCGACAGCAGAGTGAAACAGGTCAGGATCAAAGACACAGACTGACAGCAGTGAGAACCAGGTCAGGATAACTGACACTGACCGAGAGCAGGGAGAACCAGGTCAGGATCACTGACACAGACCGACAGCAGTGTGAAATATGTCAGGATCACTGACACAGACCGACAGCAGTGTGAAACAGGTCAGAATCAGTGACACAGACCGACAGCAGTGTGAAATATGTCAGGATCACTGACACAGACCGACAGCAGTGTGAAACAGGTCAGAATCAGTGACACAGACCAACAGCACTGTGAAACAGGTCAGAATCAGTGACACAGACCGACAGCACCGTGAAACAGGTCAGGATCAGTGACATAAACCGACAGCAGTGTGAAACAGGTCAGGATCAGTGACACAAACCGACAGCACCGTGAAACAGGTCAGGATCAGTGACACAAACCGACAGCAGTGTGAACCAGGTCAGGATCACTGACACTGACCAACAGCAGTGTGAACCAGGTCAGGATCACTGACACAGACCGACAGCACCGTGAAAGAGATCAGGATCACTGACGCAGACTGACAGCAGTGTGAACCAAGTCAGGATCACTGACATAGACCGAAGGCAGTGTGAACCAGTTCAGGATCAATGACAGACGGACAGCAGTGTGAACCAGGTCAGGAGCACTGACACAGACCGACAGCAGTGTGAACCAGTTCAGGATCAATGACAGACGGACAGCAGTGTGAACCAGTTCAGGATCACTGACACTGACCGACAGCAGTGTGAACCAGGCCAGGATCACTGACACAGACCGACAGCAGTGTGAACCAGTTCAGGATCAATGACAGACGGACCGCAGTGTGAACCAGGTCAGGATCACTGACACTGACCGACTGCAGTGTGAACCAGGCCAGGATCACTGACACTGACCAACAGCAGTGTGAAACAGGCCAGGATCACTGACACTGACCAACAGCACTGTGAAAGAGATCAGGATCACTGACGCAGACCGACAGCAGTGTGAACCAAGTCAGGATCACTGACATAGACCGAAGGCAGTGTGAACCAGTTCAGGATCAATGACAGACGGACAGCAGTGTGAACCAGGTCAGGATCACTGACACTGACCGACAGCAGTGTGAATCAGGCCAGGATCACTGACACAGGCCGACAGCAGTGTGAACCAGTTCAGGATCAATGACAGACGGACAGCAGTGTGAACCAGTTCAGGAGCACTGACACTGACCGACTGCAGTGTGAACCAGTTCAGGATCACTGACACAGACCGACAGCAGTGTGAATCAGGCCAGGATCACTGACACAGACCGACAGCAGTGTGAACCAGGTCAGGATCAATGACACTGACCGACAGCAGTGTGAAACAGATCAGAATCACTGACACAGACCGACAGCAGGGTGAACCAGGTCAGGATCACTGACACTGACCGACAGCAGTGTGAACCAGGCCAGGATCACTGCCACAGACCGACAGCAGTGTGAACCAGTTCAGGATCACTGACACTGACCAACAGCAGTGTGAAATAGGCCAGGATCACTGACACTGACCGACAGCACCGTGAAAGAGATCAGAATCCATGACACTGACTGACAGCAGCGTGAAACAAGTCAGGATCACTAACACAGACTGACAGCAGTGAGAACCAGGTCAGGATCACTGACACAGACCGACAGCAGTGAGAACCAGGTCAGGATCAGTGACACAGACCAACAGCAGGGTGAACCAGGTCAGGATCACTGACACTGACCGACTGCAGTGTGATACAGGTCAGGATCACTGACACTGAATGATAGCACCGTGAAAGAGATCAGGATCACTGACACTGACACAGACCGACAGCACCGTGAAACAGGTCAGGATCACTGACATAGCCCGAGAGCAGTTTGAAACAGGTGAGGGTCACTAACACAGACTGGCAACAGTGTGAAAGAGATCAAGATCACTGACAAAGACTGACAGCAGTGTGAAACAGGTCAGGATCCCTGACACTGACCTACAGCATCGTGAAAGAGATCAGGATCGCTGACACAGACCGACAGCAGTGTGAACCAGGTCAGGATCACTAACACAGACCGACTGCAGTGTGAAACAGGTCAGGATCACTGACACAG
>NW_025206174.1:10128-11226 GCF_004010195.1 Chiloscyllium plagiosum | reverse complement strand
TGTCAGGTGGTCAGTACTGAGGGTGTGCTGCATTGTCAGAGGGTCAGTACTGAGGGATTGCTGCACTGCCGGAGGATCAGTGCTGAGGGAGTGCTGCACTATCAGGTGGTCAGTACTGAAGGAGTGCTGCACTGTCAAAGGGTCAGCACTGAGGGAATGCTGCACTGTCGGAGGATCAGTACTGAGGGACTGGTGCACTGTCAGAGTATCAGTGCTGAGGGAGTGCTGCGCTGTCAGAGGGTCAGTACTGAGGGAGTGCTGCACTGTCAAGTGGTCAGTACTGAGGGAGTGCTGCACTGTCAGAGGCTCAGTACTGAGGGAGTGCTGCACTGTCAGGTTGTCAGTACGAAGGGTGTGCTACATTGTCAGAGGGTCAGTACTGAGGGACTGCTGCACTGTCGGAGGAGCAATACTGAGGGAATGCTGCACTATCAGGTGGTCAGTGCTGAAGATTTGCTGCACAGTGTAGTGGGTAGTGTAATTTGTAAACGGTTAGCTGCATTTTAGTCTTTTCTACCTTATAGTAAACACAAGCAGAGACTCGAAACTGTTGCCGGACCTCCCCCATGTTTTTATGAATGAAACAATTGTAACAGCTTTCCTCGATAGCTGAGAGACCGCCCTTAACCACAGTTGTACAACATCATCCATATAAGGAAAGAACGGGGAACTCGAACACTGATTGGCCAAGTGAGTAACAAAATAAGCGCAGGCACCAGAACCCAAATAAGGAAAACAGTGGGGAACCCTAGCACTCATTGGTCAAGACAGCAGTAGGAGACCCAGCCCACATATACGTGTATATAATGCGTGGAGATTACTATACATGTGTGTGTACCTACGGGGAACTGCACCCGACTTTGCAAAGTTGAATGAAAAAGTTTTGGACAGACTCCTCCATGTCTTTGTTCCTGGGAAGGGAAATAAAAGTGCCGGAGATGGGGCTGGACAGCCGCATATCTCGCACAGGGGGGACAGAGGGAGGGGACAGAGGGAGGAGTGACAGAGAGGGGGCAGAGAGAGGGAGGACAGAGAGAGAGGGGGACAGAGAGAGGGGAACAGGGTGTGAGGACAGAGAGAAGGGATAATGAGGGAGTA
>NW_025206174.1:0-8586 GCF_004010195.1 Chiloscyllium plagiosum | reverse complement strand
AGGGATTGTCCCGATTTTAAAAGGGAGCGAGAAGGGATGTATGAAATGGAGCGTGAACAAATGGATTAGGGAAGTCAGGGGAGGATCGGAACACTGGCCTACCAAGAACCCCTGGTAAATTTACGGGTGGGCCCATTTAGACAAGATGTTATCTTCTTAGTTGACACAGGCGCCGGCAGGTTCTCAATTCCCCTCCATCCTAGGGGGGTTGGCTTCCAAGGTAAAACATTAAACATTTCAGGAGTTAAGGGTGGGGTTTTTAGTGCGAAAATATTCGAACCACAACCCTTGCGGCTGGAGGAGGAGGAGCTCCAGGTGGGACTCCTTCACCTCCCCCATCTTCCCTATGGGTTGTTGGGACGGGATTTGATAGTCCGTTTCGGATTACGAATAGAAGTGGGAGAAGAGGATGAATTAGCCGTTACCATGTCATACCTTAGTGAGTCCCGATTGACAGAGATAGACCCTAGGGTTTGGGTCGCCAAAGGGAACCGGGGGGGGACTCGCAATTCGACCTGTGGAGGTACAATTAAAGCCCCAGAGCCCCGACGTCAGAGTGCGCCAATACCCCATCTCTTGGGAAGGGAGGCAGGGTCTGAAGACAGTTATGGAAGACCTAATAAAAGATGGATTGGTCGAGCCCTGTATGTCACGATACAATTCCCCCATCCTGCCGGTCCGGAAGTCGGACGGGAGTTACAGAATGGTCCAAGACCTAAGGGAAGTAAATAAAATTGTCCAAGTACGGCACCCTGTGGTACCGAACCCATACACTATTCTGGGGCGAATACCCCCGGACCACGGCTGGTTTAGTGTTATAGACTTAAAGGATGCCTTCTGGGCGTGTCCCCTGGACAAGGACAGTAGGGATCTTTTTGCTTTTGAATGGGAGGATCCTGTTACTGGCAGAAAACAGCAGTACGGGTGGACCGTGCTCCCCCAAGGATTCACTGAGTCCCCGACTCTGTTCGGGCAGATTCTGGAACAATTATTGGAGGGACTAACCTTGTCCCCGGCCCTTAAGCTTATACAGTACGTGGACGATCTCCTTTTATCCGGGCCCATGGAGGAGGACGTCCTACTTGGGACTAATGCCCTCTTAAATTACCTAGCTGAGAAGGGGTTAAGAGTGAGTCAGAAGAAGCTCCAATATGTCGAGAAAGAGGTTAAGTACCTGGGACACTTGATAAGCCAGGGACAGAAACGAATAAGTCCGGAAAGAGTGCGGGCAATAATCGAACTAGGCCTCCCAATGACTAAGAGGGAATTACGGAGGTTCTTGGGACTCTTAGGCTATTGTCGGTTATGGATAGATGACTATGCCCCCCTTACTAAAGACTTGTACCTAAAACTCATCGAGGAGGCACCCAATAGAATAAAATGGGAGGAGGAGGAGAAAAAGTTAATTGGAATTCTAAAAGAAAAATTGATGACCGCGCCTGTTTTAAGCTTGCCGGATTTTAGTAAGACATTTCGTCTCTTTGTGAACTCCAGAAAGGGAACCGCTCTTGGAGTATTGACCCAGGATTGGGGGGGAGAAAGGAATCCCGTGGCTTTCCTGTCAAAAATTCTGGATCCAGTCTCCCGAGGGTGGCCGGAGTGTGTCCAAGCGGTGGCAGCCATGGCAAAGCTGGTAGAGGAAAGCAGGAAGTTGACTTTCGGGGCCCCCTTGACAGTCACTACTCCCCACCAGGTTAGAACTATCCTGAATCAGAAGGCTGGAAGGTGGCTGACTGATTCGAGAATTCTGAAATATGAAGCCATATTGTTAGACCGAGAAGACCTCCGAATAGAAGTCGGGGGCTGCCAGAACCCGGCGGACTTTCTTTGGAAAGGGGAAGGGGAGGAGGAACTGGAACACTGCAGTTCAGGCACAATAGAGTACCAGAGTAAAGTGAGGGAAGATCTGAGGGATACCCCCTTACATGCAGGAAGGCGGTGGTACATTGACGGGTCCTCTCGAGTGATAGATGGGAAGAGACACAACGGTTATGCTGGTTGGGAATTAGTGGAAAGTGGACGGCTACCGAATGCCTGGTCCGCACAAATGTGCGAATTGTACGCCTTGCACCGGGCTCTGAGGAATTTAAAGGGAATAGCCGGGACAATCTACACTGACTCTAAGTATGCCTTTGGGGTAGTACACACCTTTGGGAAGATCTGGAAGGAAAGGGGAATGATAAAAAGTAGAGGAAAGCAGTTGGTCCACGAGGAACTAGTCGCCATGATCTTGGAGGATTTGTTGCTGCCACAAGAGATTGCTGTAGTACATGTGAAAGGGCACCAGAAAGACGATAAAACAGAGACCCTGGGGAATCAATTGGCAGATGAACAGGCAAAATTGGCCGGGATGGGGAAGGAAGTAATAAACTGCCTGGTAAGGATTCCCCAGATATCCGAAATTACCGAAGTGCCCACGTTTACTGACAAAGAAGAAAGTCTTCTTGCGTCTCTGGGGGGTACAAAGGATAGGGATGGGAAGTGGACCTTACCCGATGGCCGCCAGCTACTAAATCGACCGTTGACGCGGGACATTATTGCCCGTCTACACCAAGGGGGTCACTGGGGCGCCCAGGCACTGTGTGATGCCTCCCTGCGCCGATATGCTCACCCTGGTCTGTACACGGTAGCCCAGCAGGCCACAGGAGATTGCATAACATGTCGAAAGATTAACAAAAGGGGGCTTCGGCAGCATGCAAGACAAGGGGGTAGGAGTCCGGCCTATAGGCCGTTTGAGTATGTCCAGGTAGATTACACTGAGCTCCCCCCCATAGGTCGCCTGAAGTATCTATTAGTAATAGTAGACCACCTGACAGGATGGGTGGAAGCTTTCCCCACTGCCACGGCAACGGCAACTCAGGTTAGCAAAATTTTACTCGAACAAATCATCCCACGATTTGGGCTACCCCGCGCTTTTGACTCTGACCAGGGGAGCCACTTCACCTCGACCGTCCTCCAGAATGTAGTGCAAGCAATGGGGATTGACTGGGATTTGACACCCCCTGGGCATCCCCCCTCCTCGGGCAAGGTCGAAAGAATGAACCAGACCATCAAAAAGCAGCTAACCAAACTCACGAGTGAAATCGGCCTGCCTTGGACCAAATGCCTACCCCTTGCCCTATTGCAAATTCGCACCCAGCCAAAGCGGGATTTGGGCGTCTCCCCTTTCGAAATGCTGTTTGGCCTCCCATTCCATGGGCCGAAGGGGGAACCCCCTGTATTCGAGTCTCGGGACATGTTTGTGCAAAAATATGTGGTGGCTCTGGGGTCTGCTCTATCTCGTTTACGCCAACAGGGACTTTTGGCACAGACGCCGCCCCTCGAGTTCGCGGTGCACACCATCAAGCCGGGTCAGTGGGTCCTGATTAAAAGCTGGAAGCAACACACCCTCGAACCAACTTGGGACGGTCCCTTCCTAGTACTTTTGACGACCGAAACGGCTGCCTGTACGGCCGAAAAGGGCTGGACACATTACACTCGAGTCAAGGGACCAGTGCCACAACCGACGAAGGACGAACGAACCTCTCTGACAAAGGCAGCTAAGGAACAGAGACCCTGAGAACAGACTAGTCGGACTTTGGCGAATCTAAAGGAACTGTGCCCTCTGGCTAAAGGTGTCGCGACAAAATGCGGTCAATCGTATTGTTAACTTGCTATGCCATTATCCTTGGGCTGGGTCATAGTGCGCGTGTTACCCAATTTGGCCTCCGGAAAAAACAGGCAGAGGACCGTCAGTGGCCATCCCATCACCCCTGGACGGGATTGTGGGCAGAATCAGTGCAATCCGCTCTATCTGACCATAAAGAATGGGGCGAGCCTTAATGGAACAATCCTGGGTATTAGAGTTGGGGGCCATACAGGACAGGAGGGAGTGCAGCTGTGCTGCACGTATATCACGGTCATTGAAGCTGAGTCTGGGGGCTCATCCGCCACCGATGAGCAGGGAAAGATTAGAATAATTGAGGTGACGGATTTGGAAAAGACCTTTGAAATAGAAACGGGATACGGGGAGGCGAATTCCTGGATGGAATAGGTCAAATATACTGTGAGGAGCATGAAAAAGAGTGATTGCTACGCATGCACGAGTGCCCGCCCTCACCCTCAGGTGGTCCCATTCCCGATGGGATGGGAGAAACACCCATGAGCCTTGGACTGCATGATAAGGCTGTACCAGGACCGAGAGGCCTGGAACGACTCCACTTGTCGACCCTTGAGTTTGAATTTCCCCCCCGTCAGGTCTGAGGGGGCGCCCCGCCCGCCATCATTCTCAGGGGTAACGGGTACGCACCAGGCCTGCGTCTCTCGGACGGGACTACAGTGGGACAACGATGTGGGGACATTTACAATGAAACTACCGGGGGCGGGAATTACTCCCACATTCATGTGCCTAGGGCAGACCTCTGGTGGTACTGTGGTGGGAGGGTTCTGCGACCGACCCTGCCCAGAAAATGGACGGGCACTTGTGCATGAGATGGCAATCGTTCAATTGGCCATCTCATTCACCCTGGCATTCGAAAAACAAGAGCAACCCCGTTCCAGTGGAAGAACTGAGAGAGCTTTGGAGACCTCTTTCGATGATAACATATATTTAGATGCCATAGGGGTCCCCAGGGGTGTTCCTGACGAATACAAGGCTAGGAACCAGATAGGGGCGGGTTTTGAGTCGTCACTGTTCTGGTGGATGACCATCAATACGAACGTGGATTGGATTAATTATATTTACTACAATCAGCAGAGGTTCATTAATTATACCAGGGATGCAGTGAAAGGAATAGCAGAACAACTGGACGCCACTAGTAGGATGGCGTGGGAAAATAGGTATTCTCTGCGTCCGGGGATTAACTCAACGATTGATCGAAACTGCCCTTACTAAGAGGGATGTTCCCTATGGGCAGGTTGAACGAATGAATCTCGAGATGGAACAACGTGAATCCCTCTTGGGCGGGGGTAGTATTAGAGACGGGCAGGTTGATGAACAAGCTCGGGAGTTATTAAACGCCCTGGAGAAGAAACTTACGTTTTAAAAATTACAGGCCGTAAGAAAAGACACGGGGGATTTGTAGGGGGTAGTGTAATTTTTAAACGGTTAGCTGCATTTTAGTCTTTTCTACCTTATCGTAAACAGAAGCAGACACTCGAACTGTTGCCGGACCTCCCCCATGTTTTTTATGAATGAAACAATTGTAACAGCTTTCCTCGATAGTTGAGAGACCGCCCTTAACCACAGTTGTACAACATCATCCATATAAGGAAAGAACGGGGAGCTCGAACACTGATTGGCCAAGTGAATAATAAAATAATCGCAGGCACCAGAACCCAAATAAGGAAAACATTGGGGAATCCTAGCACTCATTGGTCAAGACAGCAGTAGGAGACCCAGCCCACATATACGTGTATATAATGCGTGGAGATTACTATGCTTGTGTGTGTACCCACGGGAACCGCACCCGACTTTGCAAAGTTGAATGAAAAGTTTTGGACAGACTCCTCCGTGTATTTGTTCCTGGGAAGGGAAATAAAAGTGCCGGAGAAGGGGCCGGACAGCCGCTTATCTCGCACAGGAGGAGGCGATGAACTGTCAGAGGGTCAGTACTGAGGGTGCGCTGCACTGTCAGAGGGTCAATATTGAGAGAGCTCTACACAGCCAAAAGATCACTGCTGAGGGAGTGCTGCACTGTCAGAGGGTCAGTACTGAGGGAGTGCTGCACTGTCAGTGGGTCAGTACTGAGAGAGCTCTACACAGCGAAAGGATCAGTACTGAGGAAGCGCTGCACTGTCAGAGGGTCAGTACGGGTGGAGGTCTGCACTGTCAGAGGGTCAGTCCTGAGAGAGCTCTTCACAGCTAAAGGATCAGTACTGAGGAAGCGTTGCACTGTCAGACGGTCAGTATTGAGGGCCGGCTGCATTGCCAGAAAGTCAATACTGAGGGAGTGCAGCATTGTCAGAGTGTCGGGACGGAGGAAGCGCTGAAATATCCGATGGTCAGTACTGAGGGAGTGCAGCACTGTCAGACGGTCAGTACTGAGGGAATGCCGCACTGTGAGGAATCCTGGACCAAGAGAGTGCTGCACTGTCGGAGGGTGAGTACTGAGCGAGTGCTGCACTGTCAGACCGTCAGTACTGAGGGAATGCTGCACTGTCAGATGGTCAGTACTGAGGGAGCGCTGCACTGTCAGAATGTCAGTACTGAGGGAGCGCTGTACTGTCAGAGTATCAGTACTCTGGGAGTTCTACACTGTCAGAGTGTCAGTACTGAGGGAATGCTGCACTGTCAGAGGATCAGTATGGAGGGAGTGCTGCATTGTCAGAGGGTCAGGACGGACAGAGTGTTACACTGTCAGAAGGTCAGTACTGAGGGAGTGCTGCACTGTCAGAGGGTCAGTACTGAGGGAGCGCTACACTGTCAGTGTGTCAGTTCTGAGGAAGTGTTTTTTCAGAGGGTCAGTACTGAGTGAATGCCAAAGAGTCAGTGCTGAGACATTCCTAGACTTTCAGGGTGCAGGAACGAGGCAGTGCAGCATTGTCTGAGAGTCAGTACCGAGGGAGTTCTGCTGTGTCGGAGGGCCAGTACTGAGTGAATGCCGTGCTGTCGGACGGTCATTACAGAGGGAGTGCTGCTCTGTCAGAGCATCTGCATTGAGCGAGTGCCACATTGTCGGAGGGTCAGTACTGAGGGGGTGCTGCACTGTCAGCAGGTCAGTGCCGAGAGAGTGGTGTACTGTCAGAGTGTCAGTACTGAGGCAGCGCTGCACTGTGAGAGAGTCAGTACTGAGGGATTGCTGCACTGTCAGAGGGTCAGTATTGTGAGATTGCTACACTGTGTGAGGGTCAATACTGAGGAAATGCTCATTCTCGTAGGGTCAGTACTAAGGGATCGCCATGCTGTCAGAGTGTTAGTACTGAGGGATCACCGCACTATCGGATGTTCAATGCTGAGGCAGTGCTACACTGTCAGAGGATTAGTACTGAGGGATCACTGCACTGTAGGACAGTCACTACTGAGGGCCTGCTGCATTGCCAGAAGATCTGTATTGAGAGAGTTCTGCACTGGCAGAGGGTCAGTCCTGAGGGAGTGCTGTACTGTCAGAGTGTCAAAACTGAGGGAGTGCAGCACATTCAGTGGTTCAGTATGGAGGGGGAGCCCTATCTGAGGGTTCGGACAGGGGAAGCACTGAAATGCCAGAGAGTCAGTACTGAGGGATTGTCGCACTGTCATAGGGTCAGTACTGACGGAGTGCTGCACTGTCAGGTGGTCAGTCTGAGGCATGGCTGCACTGTTAGAGGGTCAGTCTGAGGGACAACTGCACTGCCAGAGAGTCAGCACTGCGGGAGGGCCGCACTGTCAGAGGGTCTGTACTGAGGGAGCGCAGCACTATCAGTGTCAGAACTGAGGGAGTGCTGCGCTGTCAGAGGGTCAGTAATGAGAGATTGCCGCAATGTCAGAGGGTCAATATGGGGGCAGTGCTGCACTGTCAGAGGGTCATTACTGATGGAGTGCCACACTTTTAGAGGGACATTACTGAGAGAACGCTGCACTGTCAGCTCATCAGTCTGAGTGACACCTGCTTCGTAGGAGAGTCAGTATTGAGTGAGTGCCACACTATCAGATGAACTGAATGGCCTAATTTATGCTTCCATGTCTTGTGGTCTGAGAAGAATATGTGGAATTGTTCGGTGCATTTCTGCCTCTGCTTCCTACAGACCCTGCTCAGCAATGATTCCCACGTCCAGATTCCAGACACTGTGTTCAAACAGACCGTCTTCAATTGGATATTGATCTGAAAAGGTTCCACCCTCTTTTCCCAGGGATCGAGTTTTTGTTTCACGTGACTGGCCTGCCAGCTCAAAGGGATATTTTTATGTTGCAGGTCTGAGGTTTATTCCTCAGCTTCCATGTGCTCATGCCGAATGAATCCCACTGCCCCGGACTCAGCAGAGTGGTGTGTTTATTATTTCTGAACTTCTCTGTGCTAATCCACATCCAGATTGACATCCCACCCTCCTCCAAATCGCATTGCAGGTTAATTGCCTGGGAGACAGGAGTGCTAAGAGGGCAACTAGAAATCTGAAAGTACCTTACAGTGATATGAAGGATGAATTGATAATGAGAGAAAGAGTACGTTGTGAAACACAGTGATAATGGATCCAGAGGCTATAGTGAATGGATGCATTATGTCAGTGCTCATCGGGACAGGGTTGATGTGAAATCGTGGAGATGCTCTGTGATACAATTAATGAATTAGCATATATATAGAAAGAGATGACTCTGAGTGGTCTGGCCTTCTTAAAACCAAATAAATCTCCAAAACAGTGGAAATTTATCTCTGTTTACCGAATGCAGTGTTGGAGGAAGTAGCAGGTGTGCTTGCAAACATTTTCAAAACCTCTCTGGCCACAGGAGAGTTGTCGTCGGACTGACCATGTGGTACTGATAATCAGAAAGAGCATGGGGTATAACAGGCAGCTACAGGCCAGTCCTCCCTCTCTATGTCTCCACTCTCTCTGTCCCCACTCTCTGTCCACGTCTCTCTCTGACCCCCTCTCCATCCCCCTCACAGTTCCCCCTCTCTCTGTCCCTCCTCTCTT
>NW_025206173.1:8820-11226 GCF_004010195.1 Chiloscyllium plagiosum | reverse complement strand
TCTATCCACCCTGTCTATACCATTCATGATTTTATAAATCTCATGTCCTCCCTCAATCTCCTTTTTTCTAATGAAAAAAATAAACCTGACCTACCTCTACTCAACCTTTCTTCATAGCTAGCACCTTCCATACCAGGCAGCATCCTCGTAAACCTTCTCTGCACCCTGTCCAAAGCATCCATATCCCTTTAATAATGTGGCGACCAGAACTGTACACAGTATTCTAAATGCGGATGAACCAATGTCATGTACAATTTTAACATGACCTGTCAGCTCTTATACTCAATACCCCGTCCGATGAAGGCAAGCATACTATATGCCTTCTTGACCACTCTATCCACCTGTGCAGCAACCTTCAGGGTACAATGGACCTGCGCTCCCAGATCTCTCTGCCCATCAACTTTTTCCAAGACTCTTCCATTCATTGTATAATTTGCTCTTGAATTAGTCTTGCTTAAATGCATCACCTCATATTTGAAAACTATCTGCCACTTTTCCGCCCAACTCTCCAGTCTATCTATATCCCCCTGTATTCTCTGACAGTCCCTTATGCTTTCTGCTACTCCACCAATCTTCGTGTCATCTGCAAACGTACTGGTCATACCAACAGTGCCCTCTTCCAGATCATTTATGTATACTACAAACAACAGTGGCCCCAACACTGACCTCTGTGGAACACCACTGGTCACCTTTCTCCATTTCGAGAAACTCCCTTCAACTACTACTCTCTGTCTCCTGTTGCTCAACCAGTTCTTTATCCACCTAGCTAGAACATCCTGCACACCATATGACTTTACTTTATCCATTAGTCAACCATGGGGAACCTTATCAAACGCCTTACTAAAGTCCATATGAACAGCCCTTCCTTCATCTATCAACTTGGTCACTTCCTCGGAGAACTCTATTAAGTTGGTAAGGTAATTAAGTTGCGTATCACTGAGAAGCCCATTCTTTTCTAAATATAAATAGATTCTATCCCTCAGTACCTTCTCCAGCAACTTGGTGTCCGAGTTCCACAAATGGATAAAAAGAAATCAAAATAAATGCCTGGTTAAATGGTCACCCATTCGAATGGAGGTCAATATCATTGTGGCTGTATCAGTGATTACGGAACTGTTCTTTTGCAAAATTCACCCTGTACTCCAGCCTTTAAGTTTGCATTGGACCTTGGCCAGGATGAGAACCTATACCAAGGAACCCCTGCAGATTAAGGGTATAACTTTGGCTTCAGTCTCTAATGAAAAGCTGCTGATTCAGCTACCACTGATTGTAGTAAAAGCTCAGAACCAAGGTTGATGGGACAATATTAGTTGAAAAAGGTTCAACTAAATTGACTCAACATTTTTCGATTAGAAAATTGCTGCCTGAGTGAAGTCCTAATTAAATACCTGGAAGTTTTTCAGGGAAGTCTAGGGACTACCAAAGGGTACAAGGCCACATTACATGTTGACCAAGAAGCAATTCCATGATTTTTCAAGGCTCTACCATTTTTTACATGCAAAATTAGAGGCAGAACTCAGAAGGTTGGAAAGCAAAGGAATTATAAAACCAGAACAATTTGTAGAATGGGCAGCACTGGTTGTACTGATTGTAAACATCCATGGGTCAGTTTGCCTTTGTGAGGATTTCAAACAAATGGTAACACACTTAGAACATAGAACATAGAACAATACAGCACAGAACAGGCCCTTCGGCCCACGATGTTGTGCCGAACATTTGTCCTAGCTTAAGCACCCATCCATGTACCTATCCAATTGGCGCTTAAAGGTCACCAAAGATTCTGACTCTACCACTCCCACAGGCAGCGCATTCCATGCCCCCACCACTCTCTGGGTAAAGAACCCACCCCGATAAACTGAGAGAGGATAGAAAGGGGAGCGACTGACTGAGCGGGAGATGAAGAGATGTTAGATGAGGGTGAAGTTAGATAGATCAGAAGACCGCATTAGAGTTGATCAGTATGCACAGACAGAAGTTAGAAGTTTTATTTAGAATTTCCTCTGGACTGCAAGCCTTTTGTCTAGGCGCCATATCCTGTGAGCACAATGATGATACTGGCTGTCATCCCAGATCATTTATTTTCAATACTGCCACAGAGTTGTTTATTGACAGCTAAACAGAACCCATTAGGCCAATAGATTGGTTTCATGGAGAAAGCTGAATTTCCAAGCGCAGCAGGAAATGATAACTACCCACGATATTGTGTGAGAAGCTGGGCCAGAGAATCTCAGTGAGAGGGATCACTGACAGAGGGGAAATCATCATCTCAGCTGTGGGTCAAATAATGATTGATAAAGTTTACACACCACTTCCCTAGTTTTGTAATCCACATTTCAATTTATATAGCTCAGTTTCAGGAGTGCATTTTAAGAACCTTATCTCTTTATACTTTGCATATATTGGTAT
>NW_025206173.1:0-1016 GCF_004010195.1 Chiloscyllium plagiosum | reverse complement strand
CCCCCCCGAAGAGTGCTAGCAAACCTACCCCCCAGGATATTGGTGCCCTTCTGGTTCAGGTGCAACCCGTCCTGCTTGTACATGTCCCACCCTCCCCAGAATGCAGTCCAATTGTCCAAATACCTGAAGCCCTCCCTCCTACACCATCCTTGCAGCCACTCTCTCCCTATTCCTTGCCCCACTGTCACGTGGCACCAGCAACAACCCAGAAATGACGACTCTGTCTGTCCTAGCTTTTAGCTTCCAGCCTAACTCCCTGAGCTCTTGAATGACCTCCCCACCCCTCTTCCTACCTATGTCATTGGTGCCAACGTCTCGGACCCTGGCACCCGGGAGGCAACAAACCATCCGAGAGTCTCGTCCATGTCCACAGAACCGCCTGTCCGTCCCTCTAACTAGAGAGTCTCCTATAACTAGCGCTCTCCTCCTCTCCCCCTTTCCCTTCTGAGTCTCAGAGCCAGACCTCGCGCCACAGACCCGGTCACTGCAGCTTACCCCTGCTAGGCCGTCCCCCCCCAACAGTATCCAAAGCGGTATACTTATTGTTTAGGGGAACGAACACAGGGGATCCCTGCACTGCCTGCTTCCTCCCCTTCCCACCTCTAACTGCTACCCAGCTACCTCTGTTCTCTGGCGTAGCTATGTCCCTGTAGCTTCTATCTATCACCCTCTCGAATAATCCTCACTTCTTGCAGCTGGATAAATGTCTAGTCCCTTGCATAGAGGACTTCTGTGCAAAACAGGTGGGGAATTGGGGGTGGCTGTTCTTCATGAAGCTAGACTTGAGCTATGCATATCTGCGATTCCGATAAGGTGAGGATTCCCAGCAGAATGCTACAATTAATACCCATAAGGATTTTTACCAATATACGAGACTGCCTTTTGTGGTATCATCACCATGTGCCATTTTCCAGCAAACAATGGAGAACATTTTACAAGGTTTATCCCAGGTTGCCATTTATCTGGATGATGTGCTAATAACTTGGAAGATCAATAAAGTTTATTTAGAGAACTTG
>NW_025206172.1:8665-11224 GCF_004010195.1 Chiloscyllium plagiosum | reverse complement strand
AAATGTAAGGTACTGCAGTTTGAGTTATAAAGGGCTGTAGCACTTGTACATTTACAAGTACTGCTTTGAATATTCCTGCAGAATAGACACGTGAATAGGTCACGGAATGGACTTTGGAAGTCGTGTCAAATATCGTCAGTTTCGTTAAAATGCCGTTAGAACGCTTTCATGCGTCGCTCCGTTTTTAGTACTGAACTTGGGACGTTATCCTGAGGTTGTACAGGATGTTGGCGAGGCATCTTCTGTAGTATTGTGTCAATGTTCTCGTTTCCAAGTCAGACAAAGAAGAATTAAGACAGAGTTAAGAAGAGATTTACCAGTACTTTGCTAGGAATGAAGGAATTGAGCTGTAGGCTGGATAGACTGGGACTTCTTTCAAAGGAGCATAGGAGGTTGACTTTACCATATAAATGTTTTTAAAATCCTGAGGGGTACAGATTAGCTCAACTGCAACTGTGCTTTCCTTCTTTGGGGTATTTCAGGACTAGTGGGCGTATTTTAAGGTGTGAGGACAAAGGTCATAAAAAGACATGAGGTTCACTTTGTTTTACTTTACACGGTATGTTTCCTGTGAAAAGTTCTAGAGGAAGTAGGAATGTGGATAAAGTTACAACATTTAAATGACACTTAGATAAGTGCAGGAATAGGACATGTTAAGAGATATGGGCCCAGTACACTTAGTTGGTACTATATTTGTTTCGGTAAATGATAGCATGGACTGTTTGGAACAGCGGTCTGTTTCAATGATGTCTGGGTCAATGACTCGATTTATTTAAAATTTACAGAGTGCTGAGAGGCTTGTGCAGAGCCAATGTGGCAAAGATGTTTCAACCACTATGACACATAAGAACCCGAGGGCGCAGAGATAAAGTGAAGCGATAACAATTTGGAAATGAGACGTGGACGAATATCTTCAGTCAGAGAATAGTGATTCTTTGCAGATAGTTGCTATAGAGGGCTGCGGGCGCCAATTCAATGAGTAAGTGTGTAGCACCGTGGCTCATTGGTTAACACGGCTGCCTCATAGCACCCGGGTCCCAGGTCCGATTCCAGCCTCAGGCGACTGTCTGTGTGGAGCTTACACGTTCTCCATGTGTCTGTGTGTGTTTCCTCCGTGTACTCCGGTACGCCCCATAAACTAAAAGATGTGCACATCACGTGAATTGGCCATGCTAAATTGTCCATAATGTTCGGTTCATTAGCCAGGTGTAAACATAGGGTTCGGATGGGTTGTCCTTCAGAGGGTTGCTGTGAACATGTTGGCCCGAATGGCCTGTTTACACCCTGCAGGTAATCTAACCTAATCATTTCAATTCAGATTAAAATAGCTCAGGATCCTTTCCCACAACCCAAAGCCCTCTGCGCCATGTCAACAGAAGTTACTCCGAGCGAGTTTGGAGCTCCCAGCCTTGGCGTTTCACGCGCCTCTCTACCTTCACAGTAGGACTGCATGCTCATGGAGTTTGTCACTGGCAGATAAAGTTGATATCCACTCGTTCATTCCACTCTCAATTTCCAATCGGATCTTCGCCACTGCGTACACAGAATTCAGTCTTCAACATTCTCCACAGCCACTGGGGACTTCGAACGTGACGATTCAATCCAATCTCAGTAGGATTTCCTGTTGTGCATGTGATGCGGTTCCTCGTCTATCTCTGCCATTGCAAATTGCTTTTTTTCATGTCATCAAATAGTGGTTCGTCCTCTGCGTTGTGGTCAAGCAACCTCCATTCAAATCCGAGTATCAGTAATGCGCATTTGTTCCATGTTTCTCCACATAATTTGCGCAAAACAAACGCAGAAAGGACACAATCAATTTTAAGATGAATATACTTACTCAGGTGTTGGTTTTAATGCTTCAAGCCGCCACTCTCAACACCCAATCTCAGAGATTTTTCTCCCTTTAACAATCACTATTCCGCCTTTCCATCCCTCCTCCCATGTCACTGGGGTATTGGAAAAATTAACATTCAGTTTCACATTGATATCATTAAGTCTGTGCTGCAGCTTTCACTCTTGTTAGGTGAACGTGCCCCGATATCACCATCAGGACTATTAAGCCACTTAATGCTATCAGACAATGTGGTTGGGTTTTGAATCCTCACGTATAGTGTTTTATTTTCATGGATCAGAGATCATTGGAGCATTGGGCTCATGAAAAGGGCACAGAACAGTATCGAACGAATGACTTCATTGGAAAAGACCAATATCTCTTGTCTACCCACATTTATTTCAAGTCATCATTCGTCTTTCGATAGAGTATTGTGTACAATTTTGTAATTCACATTATAGCAGTGATATGACAGCTGTGGAACCGATGCAGAAGTGATTTGCCAATATATGATCTGGATTGAAGAGCTTCAACTATTAAAGAGTTTAGACAGACTGGCGTTATTTTTCTGAAAACTTGGGAAATTGAGAAGACACAGTATTCAGATGTAGGAAATGATGAGCGGTATGGATTATGTTCACTTATCGAAACATATGATGGAGGGATCAATCACCAAGGAGCCATAGATTGAAGATAAGAGTAAAAAGGTTTGGGTAGCTGCACATAAA
>NW_025206172.1:8148-8637 GCF_004010195.1 Chiloscyllium plagiosum | reverse complement strand
CTGGAACTCACTGTCTCTATGTGTTGGAACGGCAGAAATTCTCAGAAAATTCAGAGATATACAGATGCAAATTTGTAATGCTAAAGGCACACAACCCCAAACGATGAAAAATTGGATGAGGAGAATCAAGCAATTATTTTGACAAGAGCACGCACAAGTAGCTGGCAAAAGCAGTTTGCTCTGACGTCCACTGGAGTATGGCGTTTCGTATCCTCAGCTGTCATGTGGGATGCAAGGGTTCATTTTCCCGTTGGGCCGGTCCTGACTATTTCAGGGTTTCAAGGTTTGTGTAAAGATTTGTAGTTCCAGTGAAGTTTGCAGATGGTGTGTGGATGTTCGTTAGTGTTGGGAAGTTGGTTTGCAGCAGTTTCCTGCCCTTTCTCGGTGACATCCTCAAGGCTGATGAGACTCTTATGAAGCTCTGCTGTCCTGTAGCGTTTCAAATTGGTGTGATTTCCTTCCCACTGCTTTCAGTTGCTGCTTCTTGTC
>NW_025206172.1:4539-7870 GCF_004010195.1 Chiloscyllium plagiosum | reverse complement strand
AGACGGTGTTGCTGGAAACGTACAGCAGGTTAGGCAGCATCCAAGAAGCAGGAGAATGGACGTTTCTGGCATGAGCAAGTCATCAGGTAAATGCCCAAAACATCGATTCTCCTGCTCCTCAGATGTTGTCTGACCTGCTGTGTTTTCCAGCACCGCACTCTAGACACTGATATCCAGTATGTACAGTCTTCATTTTCTCCTCCGTTTGCAGCAGTTGTTGGTTCCTTGAGTGAGGAATCAGTTGATATAACCAATGTAAACTTCGATTGCTGATTGAGAAATATAACCATGTCCGGAGCTCAAAACAGTGTTTCCTCTGTTTCTCAGGTGCCGTTCCTGGCACGGCCTCTGGCACTGTAATTATTTTGAGTTTCCTGGCTGTTCAATGTGTGCTTCTGTGATCACACAGTTGCCCGGACTCTGGTGAGCGGCTGCAGTTATCTGCGTTCGCAGCCTCGATGCAATTGATGCGGTTTGGGTCGTTCTTGATTTGTGCAACAGGAGCACAGTGATGAATCAATTGATATTGCAAGAAGGCAGACAGGCGTGGAAAATGTCGATGTTCTGGTGATATTTGTACAGTATTTAGAGATTACCTAGATTCAGGAGAAAAGAATGTTGAATTCTTACGAGTCGTGTTGAAGAACTGTCTGGGAAACAAGTCACAAGCGGTGTAGTTTACAAGCGCACTCACAGTAACCACAATGCGAAATAAAACATACAAAAAAATGTGGAAGACAGACGAAGGATGACAGTAATCATGGGTGACCTGACTTTCACTCCCCAGCTCCCCCAATCCCCACTTCCAGCTCCATTATAACCAAATTTTAGAGAGCCATAAGCATCAAAGTTGTCCATTGGAACGACTCAATTCTTTCCTTTGTTTTCGATTAGGCTATTTGTTTCAGGGTTTTTTTACTTTCCTTGGAAACCATCTCTTTCATTGTGAGCATTCGGAAATGAAGCCATCCTTTTTTGTCAGAGAAAGAATATGATACTAAACATGTTTGTATCAGGCATGAGATTCGTCTGTCTCACACGTTTCTTCTACTTTCCCTCGGTTTTAAAAGTGTTATTTCTTTTGACTTCCCCGACCTAAGTGCATGACCTCATTCTGCCGACATGAAACTGCATCTGACAAGTTATTCCATTCATTCAACCTATCTATATGCCTGTGCGAAATGCCACGTTCTCAACATAATATGCGCTCCCACGAGTGTGAATTGTCAGCACATTTGTGCACATTTCACTCTGCCACTTGCTCCATGCTATTAATAGAGAGATCATTGAAGGCTTAAATGTACTGAGTCTTGCCAGACATCTGCTATAAATACTTCTAAATACTTGCTACCCTCTGAACGTGAGAACATCCTCCTCATCTGTGTCTTAGTGGGTAACACCATCCTCTGAGATTAGAACCTCCAGTCCTGCACTATTCTGGATATAAACCAGAGAGGAACAAACGCTTAAAACATAATCTCACTGGCGTCTCCAGGGCCAGTTCTGACTGCTCTTTTTTGACTTCTGGTTGAACAAATTGCCCTGATTAGCACTTTAGTTTTGACAATGACACATCTACTTCAAAGTTACTTGAGTGCCTGTGACTGAAGTGGTGCTGAAAGGCGCTGTAAAAATACAAGAACAGTTTTGTTACTCGACCATTGCCGTATTGTTAATCTCTCTGCTCGTTGAAATCGAACCTTCCCATCCACTCTATCGCTCATCAATGGGAGTTATCCCTGCAACTCCAGAAAACCCATCTCAACAACTCGACATTTTCTCAGGTCTGCTCAATTGTTGACATGCAGGAAACTTGTGTTCTGAACGAGAAACGAATCTAACTCAAAACGTTAGCTCTGTTCCTCTATTCACAGATAATTACAAACACATCGTGTATATGTAGGTTTCACTGGGTTTATTTGATACAAGTTGTGTTTTCCGTTAAACGTCTTCACTCCTCGTCCTTTGGTCAGTTGCCCTGGTCAGGGGCAGCAGTTCCTCCAAACCATCAACGCGCCCATCCACACCGCTTTCGCTCACATCATTATAAACATTCCCAAGAAATCTCCCATTAAACATCTTTGCTCCAAACAAAACATTCCGTGAGTCGGGAATCTCTCCACAAAGTGAGATTTATTTATCTCTGGACATAGTGCGAAGCAGAGGGTTGTGAAGAGATTCTTGGAAAATTTTGCCAATTGGCAGGTGGGGAAACTGTCAAGAAGCAAAGCAGAAATCCTAGTCTCGAGTTTTTTGAATCTTTATATATTCCTTGGAAGCGGATCCGGGGCGAATAAACGATGAACTGTTCGACTGAGCAGAGACAGGTTAGAAATCTTTCCGTGCTTGTGGAGGCCAGTGCTTTGACTCTGATGCTCTCCGGACATGAACTGATCTGTGACATTGAAAAGATTCTCGTTCCTGCACGTCAGGACGTCAAATCTCATTTCAGCTCCGGGACAATGAGAAAACACGGTCACAGACAAATCACTGAAAGGCTGGAAGAGACACGGTCCCGGTTGGAGGAGAACTGGTTCCTGGTGTGATGGTTGACTTTAGAGGATGGGAGCAGACTATTCCCTTGTCTTCAGAATGAATTTCCAAGGATTTATTTTCGAAAGGTAAAGCTAATTAAGGAGCATTTTCCATGGGGGAGGAGTAGACTAAAGCTTGCATTCGGAGATCATTGACCCCGTTGGCTCATCAGTCTCTGTGGCGATGTTAGTCAGTGCGTTCGGCTCTTCACTGACAGGTGCTGTTCTCCCTTGACCCAGGAAGGGAGTGACAATCACACCATCCTTTTTTCTTCAGCTGCACAGTTCCGGGGTTTTACCGTGGTCAGGAATATGTTCGTCATGAGGCACGAAGGGTGTAGGTCCCGGTTTTAGGAGAACTGGTTCCCGGTGACATGACTGTGGCGGCTAGGCGTGGGATCAGTCTGTTCCTATTTTTCACAACGAATGGCCCAGGATTCATTTTGGAAACGTCAAACCAATCTTCCTGTGCAGCACCCCTTGCATGGACAGCATTGGTCTGTTTGGGTGCCTGCTTTTCTAAACCGTGTCCAAGCAACAAGTGATGATAGATTCATAACAGTTTTCCTCTTGTGAGAAACAAAAGCTCACTCACTTTAATAATTTCAGTCCGAGACCAAAAATCTGAATCCGAGTCGTTTGGGATTGTTTCGGACAAGAGCTGACTTAGCAAAAATGAGGAAACATATAATCCGTTAAAGAAAATGGTATGTTAGCATGAGACGTGATTACAGAACAATGGTGGATATATGGGCAAACAGGATAAACATCTGTTTCCCTGCTTGTACAGAGACACA
>NW_025206172.1:0-2677 GCF_004010195.1 Chiloscyllium plagiosum | reverse complement strand
AAAAACACTTTACGTACAAACATAGTCACTAAAGTTCGGTTCTGTTCAGTCTTTAAAACAAGTCTTTGTCATGACACATATACTCCCCTTGGCTGATTAACTGAAATGTTAGGTCTGAGCTGTTTCTTCTGAATTAACATCACAAAGTTACATTGAGAAGGATCTTTGTGAAGTGCCTGTGTTCTGTATCTGTTCTCCCATGTACCCCGCCCTCCGAATACAATACCTTACAAAAGCCTTAAACCTGTTTGTCAACTTTCAGCAGAAGCAGCCTCAGGTCATTGAACACAGACTGAATGACTGAATGACGCTTGGATCAGCTCAAATTCTCAAGCAAACAGATGGCTGGGGATATTCAGCAGAATTCAGCAGGTAGCAGCGGTGAAGAGAGAGAGGAACAATTCGCATTTCAAGTGACCCTTCCTCAAAACGGTCTGTTTTGAAGGAACTTTCCCGCAGAAATCACTGGATTGAAAGGTGAACTCTCTCTCTGTCTCTTTCTCCCTCTCCCTTCAGAGATGCTACCGGACATGCTGAGTTTCTTCAGCAATCTCTGTATTGATGTTTCAGGTCTCCAGCGCGTCCGTCAGATTGATTTTAGTGTTGAATTCTCAAGCTTGCTCTATTAAAGGGATTGAATCCCTCTGCTACAAAGGAGGGTCAGTTACCACAGCTATCAGGTTCGTGATGCCAACATTGTTGGCTCAATCTCTATCATGTCTGAAATTACCATGAAGGCCCCAGCTTCTCAACCTCACCCCTCACCTGAGGTGTGTGACCCACCAGTCCTCTCTCTTTGACAAGACAGCAGCTCTCGGGTCCTCCTGGTCTATACTAACTTCCCAACTTTAAAAGGGCACTCCAGTAAGAGAGCTCCTTACATGGTTCAGGTCAAAATCCTGGAGCCCCCTCCCTAACATCACTGTGGGACACCCAAGGACTGCAGCAGGAGAGTACAGCTCACCCCCACCTTCCAGGCAACTATTAGAGGGTGTGGGAATCACATACAAGCCACATGTGAAAATACGTTTTATAACAGGGTCACGGTGGATGGTCACTAACTCTGTTTCTTTACCTCTGTTCAAATCAGCGTAATGAAGAAGCTAAGGGTGGGTTGAAAATGACAATGATAGTCTTTCGTAGGTTGGTGTTTATTAGAGTTTATATCGACAGTATGAATGTTTGAGCACTTATTCAAGGGCATGCAGATAGCTGCCAGAGGAAGTGATGGGGGCTGGTACAATTGTGACATTTAAAAGGCATCAGGATGAGTATGTTAATAGGAAGGGTTGAGAGGGATATCAGCCAAGTGCTAGCTAATGGAATGAAATGAGATGAGAATATCTGGTTGGTATGGACGAGTTGGACAGGAGGGTCCATTTCCAAGCTATGCGCCTCTGAGACTCTGTGCCTCTGAATAGTCTTTTTCAGAGACTTTCAGACAGGGATTGGTTTGTGTGTCTCTCTCATGCTTCCTCAGAATCTGCAGAACCTATGTCTCCAAATTTCCACAAGACTCTATGAAAGAGGAAAAAAGAGGGTCAGTGCTGAAGGAGTGCAGCACGGTCAGAGGGTCAGTGCTGAGGGAGTGCTGCACTGTCAGAGGGTCTGTACTGAGGGAGCACTGCACTGTCAGAGGGTCAGTACTGAGGGAGTGCTGCACTGGCAGAGGGTCAGTGCTGAGGGACTGCTGCACTGTCAGAGGGTCAGTACTGAGGGGGTGCTGCACTGTCAGAGCGTCAGTACTGAGGGAGTGCTGCACTGTCAAAGGGTCAGTACTGAGGGAGTGCTGCACTGTCAGAGGGTCAGTACTGAGGGAGTGTTTAACTGTCAGAGGGTCAGTGCTGCGGGAGTGTTGCACAGTCAGAGGGTCAG
Source organism: Chiloscyllium plagiosum (assembly GCF_004010195.1). Taxonomy (NCBI): domain Eukaryota; kingdom Metazoa; phylum Chordata; class Chondrichthyes; order Orectolobiformes; family Hemiscylliidae; genus Chiloscyllium; species Chiloscyllium plagiosum. The sequence continues at coordinate 802 of NW_025206172.1, read as the reverse complement.
TACTGAGGGAGTGCTGCACTGGCAGAGGGTCAGTGCTGAGGGACTGCTGCACTGTCAGAGGGACAACACTGAGGGAGTGCTGCACTGTCGGAGGATGAGTAGTGAGGGAGTGTTGCACTGTCGGAGGGTCAGTACTGAGGGAGTGCTGCACTGTCGGAGGTTCAACACTGAGGGAAGGCTGCACTGTTGGAGGGTCAACACTGAGGGAATGCTGCACTGTCAGAGGGTCAGTACTGAGGAAGTGCTGCACTGTCAGAGGTTGAGTACTGAGGGCGTGCAGTAATGTCAGAGGGTTAGTACTGTAGGAGTGCTACACTGTCAGAAGGTCAGAAATGTGGGAGTGCGGCACTGACAGAGGGACAGTAATGAGGGAGCGCTGCACTGTCAGAGGGTCAGTACTGAGGGAATGCTGCACTGTCAGAGGGTCAGTACTGAGGAAGTGCTGCACTGTGAGAGGGTCAGGACTGAGGGAGTGCTGCACTCTGAGAGGGTGAGTACTGAGGTCGCGCTGCACTGTTAGATGGTCAGTACTGAGGGAGTGCTGCACTTTCAGAGGGTCAGTACTGAGGGAGTGCTGCACTGTCAAAGGGTCAGTACTGAGGGAGTGCTGCACTGTCAGAGAGTCAGTACTGAGGGAGTGCTGTACTGTAAGAGGGTCTGTATGAGGGAGCGGTGCATTCTCAGAGGCTCTGTACTGAGGGAGTGGTGCATTCTCAGAGGGTTAGTAATGAGGGAGTGCTGAACTGTCAGAGGGTCAGTGCTAAGGGACTGCTGCACTGTCAGAGGGTCAGTACTGAGGGAG
>NW_025206171.1:10289-11224 GCF_004010195.1 Chiloscyllium plagiosum | reverse complement strand
CGTTCTGATATGAAGCCTACTCCATTGTTTGCTCCCCTACTCTGCTACAATGCCTGCCTCTGATCGAGGAGCATAAACCAACTTCTGGCATGTTATTTAGCCTCAGCCTTTGAAGCTGGCCGTACTCTGCATTTGCACACAGATTCCGTTGGTATCTAGACTGTCCATCTCGCTGTGATGTAGGCGGTGACCGCGTTGGGGTTTGCTGTTTGTGTGAGATTCCTATAAAGTGCATTCTCATTGTCATGACCAGAGGAAACTTGGTGCAGCAGAGATAATAAAGCAGCGGATACTGTCCTGTCGTGTGGACTTCATTGTTATACAACTCTGTCATAAGCCTCCATATTCTCTCATGTAATTCGACAAACAGTTGAGATCTGAGACAGACCCCTGAAATGACCTTGGACATGCCACTCTACAACATCCCAATGGACCCAAACTCCTTCCCATTCACTCCCTGTTTACACAATCCCAATGGACCCAAATCCTTTCCGGTTCACTCCCGTTCTGCACTGTCTCAATGGACCCAAACCCCTTCCCATTCACTCCTGCTCTACAACATCCCAATGGACCCAAACTCCTTCCCATTCACTCCTGCTCTGGAACATCCCAATGGACCCAAACCCCTTCCCATTCATTCCTGCTCTACAACATTCCAATGGACCCAAACCCCTTCCCATTCACTCCTGCTCTACAACATTCCAATGGACCCAAGCCCTTCCCATTCACTCCTGCTCTACAACATCCCAATGGACCCAAACTCCTTCCCATTCACTCCCTGTTTACACAATCCCAACAGACCCAAATCCTTTCCGGTTCACTCCCGTTCTGCACTGTCTCAATGGACCCAAACCCCTTCCCATTCATTCCTGCTCTACAACATTCCAATGGACCCAAACCCCTTCCCATTCACTCCTGCTCTACAACATTCCAAT
>NW_025206171.1:5488-6834 GCF_004010195.1 Chiloscyllium plagiosum | reverse complement strand
TACCCCAGTGAAGGTCAGTGTGTGTGTGGGACTGTACCCCAGCGAAGGTCAGTGTGTGTGTGGGACTGTACCCCAGCGAGAGTCAGTGTGTGTGAGACCTGTATCTCAATGAGAGTCAGTGTGTGTGTGGGACTGTACCTCAGTGAGAGTCAGTGTGCGTAGGACTGTACCCCAGTGAGAGTCAGTGTGTCTGTGGGACTGTACCCCAGTGAAGGTCAGTGTGTGTGTGGGACAGTACCCCAGTGAGAGTCAGTGTGTGTGAGACCTGTATCTCAATGAGAGTCAGTGTGTGTGTGGGACTGTACCTCAGTAAGAGTCAGTGTGCGTAGGACTGTACCCCAGTGAGAGTCAGTGTGTCTGTGGGACTGTACCCCAGTGAAGGTCAGTGTGTGTGTGGGACAGTATCCCAGTGAGAGTCAGTGTGTGTAGGACTGTACCCCAGTGAAGGTCAGTGTGTGTGTGGGACTGTAACCCAGTGAGAGTCAGTGTGTGTGGGACTGTATCCCAGTGTCAGTTAGTGTGTGTGTGTGTGTGGGACTGAATCCCAGTGAACGTCAGTGTGTGTGGGGGACTGTATCGCAGTGAGGGTCTGTGTGTGTGTGGGACTGTACCCCAGTGAATGTCTGTGTGTGTGTGGGACTGTACCTCAGTGAGAGTCAGTGTGTGTTGGACTGTACCCCAGTGAAGGTCAGTGTGTGTGTGTGTGGGACTGTACCCCAGTGAGAGTCAGTGTGTGTGGGACAGTATCTCAGTGAGAGTCAGTGTGTGTGTGGGACTGTAACCCAGTGAAGGTCAGTGTGTGTGTGGGACTGTACCCCAGTGAGAGTCAGTGTGTGTGTGGGACTGTACCCCAGTGAAGGTCAGTGTGTGTGGGAGTGTACCTCAGTGAGAGTCAGTGTGTGTGAGACTGTACCTCAGTGAGAGCCAGTGTGTGTGTAGGACTGTACCTCAGTGAGAGCCAGTGTGTGTGTGTGTGGGACTGTACCCCAGTGAAAGTCAGTGTGTGTGTCGGAGTGTACCACAGTGAGAGTCAGTGTGTGTTACACTGTATCTTAATGAGAGCCAGTGTGTTTGTGGGACTGTACCCCATTGAAAGTCAGTGTGTGTGTGGGAATGTACCCCAGCGAGAGTCAGTGTGTGTGAGACCTGTATCTCAGTGAGAGTATGTGTGTGTCGGACTATATCTCAGTGAGAGTCAGTGTGTGTGGGACTGTATTCAGTGAGAGTATGTGTGTGTTGGACTATATCTCAGTGAGAGTCTGTGTATGTGGGACTGCACCTCAGTGAAGGTCAGTGTGTGTGAGAGACTGTACCCCAATGAGAGTCAGTGTGTGTGTGGGACTGTA
>NW_025206171.1:0-4485 GCF_004010195.1 Chiloscyllium plagiosum | reverse complement strand
GTGTGTGTGTGGGACTGTACCCCAGTGAAAGTCAGTGTGTGTGTGGGACTGTACCTCAGTGAGAATCAGTGTGTGTGGGGGATTGTGTCTCAGTGAGAGTCGGTGTATGTGGGACTGTACCTCAGTTAGAGTCTGTGTGTGGGACTGTACCTCAGTGAGAGACTGTGTGTGTGGGACTGTATCTCAGTGAGAGTCAGTATGCGTGTGGGACTGTATCTCAGTGAGAATCAGTGTGTGTGTGGGACTGTACCTCAGTGAGAATCAGTGTGTGTGGGGGATTGTGTCTCAGTGAGAGTCAGTGTGTATGGGACTGTACCTCAGTGAGAATCAGTGAGAGTCAGTGTGTATGGGACTGTACCTCAGTGAGAATCAGTGTGTGTGTGGGACTGTATCCCAGTGAAGGTCAGTGTGTGTGTGGGACTGTACCTCAGTGAGAGTCAGTGTGTGTGTGGGACTGTACCTCAGTGAAGGTCAGTGTGTGTGGGACTGTACTCCAGTGAAGGTCAGTGTGTGTGTGAGACTGTACCCCAATGAAGGTCAGTGTGTGTGTGGGACTGTATCCCAGTGAGAGTCAGTGTGTGTGTGGGACTGTACTCCAGTGAGAGTCAGTGTGTATGAGATTTGTATCTCAGTGAGAGTCAGTGTGTATGGGACTGTACCTCAGTTAGAGTCTGTGTGTGGGACTGTTCCTCAGTGAGAGACTGTGTGTGTGGGACTGTATCTCAGTGAGAGTCAGTGTGTGTGGGACTGTACCTCAATGAGAGCCAGTGTGTGTGTAGGACTGTACCCCAGTGAGAGTCAGTGTGTGTGTGTGTGGGACTGTACCCCAGTGAAAGTCAGTGTGTGTGTGGGACTGTACCTCAGTGAGAGTCAGTGTGTGTGTCACTGTACCCCATTGAAAGTCAGTGTGTGTGTGGGAATGTACCCCAGCGAGAGTCAGTGTGTGTCAGACTATATCTCAGTGAGAGTAAAATGTGTGTGGGACGGTATTCAGTGAGAGTCAGTTCGTGTGTGGGACTGTACCCCAGCGAAGGTCAGTGTGGGTGTGAGACTGTACCCCAGTGAGAGTCAGTGTGTGTGTGAGACTGTACCCCAGTGAAGGTCAGTGTGTGTGTGGGACTGTACCTCAGTGAGAGTCGGTGTGTGTGGGACTGTACCTCAGTGAGAGACTGTGTGTGTGGGACTGTATCTCAGTGAGAATCAGTGTGTGTGGGGGATTGTGTCTCAGTGAGAGTCAGTGTGTTTGGGACTGTACCCCAGTGAAGGTCAGTGTGTGTGTGGGACTGTACCCCAGTGAGGGTCAGTGTGTGTGGGACTTACCTCAGTCAGAGTCAGTGTGTGTCTGTGGGACTGTATCCCAGTGAGAGTCAGTGTATGTGTGGGACTGTACCCCAGTGAGGGTCAGTGTTTGTGGGACAGTACCCCAGTGAGGGTCAGTGTGTGTCTGTAGGTGTGTACCCCAGTGAAGGTCAGTGTGTGTGGGACAGTACCCAGTGAGAGTCAGTGTGTTTGTGGGACTGTACCCCAGTGAATGTCAGTGTGTGTGGGATTGTACCCCAGTGAAAGTCAGTGTGCGCGTGGGACTGTACCTCAGTGAGAGTCAGTGTGTGTGGGACTCTATCCCAGTGTCAGTTAGTGTGTGTGTGGGACTGTACCCCAGTAAGAGTCAGTGTGTGTGTGAGACTGTACCTCAGTGAGAGTCAGTGTGTGTGGGACTTACCTCAGTCAGAGTCAGTGTGTGTCTGTGGGACTGTATCCCAGTGAGTGTCAGTGTATGTGTGGGGGACTGTATCCCAGTGAGGGTCAATGTGTGTGGGACTTACCTCAGTCAGAATCAGTGTGTGTCTGTGGGACTGTATCCCAGTGAGAGTCAGTATGTGTGTGGGACAGTATCGTAGTGAGAGTCAGTGTGTGTGGGACTGTATCCCAGTGAGGGTCAGTGTGTGTGGGACTGTAACCCAGTGAGAGTCAGTGTGTGTCTGTGGGAGTGTACCCCAGTGAAGGTCATTGTGTGTGGGACAGTATCCCAGTGAGAGTCAGTGTGTTTGTGGGACTGTACCCCAGTGAAGGTCAGTGTGTGTGGGACAGTACCCCAGTGAGAGTCAGTGTGTGTGGGACACTACCCCAGTGAAGGTCAGTGTGTGTGTGTGGGACAGTACCCCAATGAGAGTCAGTGTGTGTGGGACTGTATCTCAGTGTCAGTTAGTGTGCGCGTGGGACTGTACCCCAGTGAGAATCAGTGTGTGTGTGGGACTGTACCTCAGTGAGAGTCTGTGTGTGTAGGATTGTACCCCAATGAGAGTCAGTGTGTGTGGGACTGTATCTCAGTGTCAGTTAGTGTGCGCGTGGGACTGTACCCCATTGAGAGTCAGTGTGTGTGTGGGACTGTAGCTCAGTGAGAGTCAGTGTGTGTGTGGGACTGTATATCAGTGAGAGTCAGTGTGTGTGTGTGGGACTGTATCTCAGTGAGAGTCAGTGTGTGTGTGTGTGTGACTGTACCCCAGTGAGAGTCGGTGTGTGTGTGGGACTATACCTCAGTGAGAGTCAGTGTGGATGAAAGTAAGTAACTATTGAACCGTATTTAGGGGTATATTACAGAGGATCAATCACAGCCACAGTCAGAATCAGGAATGGTCAGTGTCCAGTCACTATGTCAGACTGGATCTGGGTGGCTCAGTTTCTGGTCAATCTGTTGTTGAGTGAGTCCGTACTCAGTGTTGGCACCTTCTTACCTGGCTGTGTGTCTGACTCAATTGCAGCTTGGAATCTCGTCCTGTTGCTGCTGAGTCCAGCAAAGACATCATCGATCATCCAGAGATCCCTCCTTGCCTCACCCTGTTCCTGATGGATTAAAACCAACATGAGGATTGCATTGGCTGCAGTAACTCTCCCAAACAACCAATCAACAGACAGGACAGCAAAACACTCTCGACGGATCCTTTCAAATCAACCAATTAGCTTTTCAATTCCAATCCACCAATCACACTTCTCGGTTTCAGAACTATCAACAAAAGTTATCCACTTCAATCAACCAATCACTATCAGACCACACTGCTTCACCTCTGCTGAGCAAATGACATTTTGTTTGTGTAACCATCTGTTACATTGTGTGTGAGACTGAGTGACTGAGTGAGTGAGTGTAAGAGAGAGTGTGTGTGTGTGAGTGAGTGAGAGTGAGTATGCGAGAGGCAGGGTGAGTGTGAGTGTGAGTGAGTGAGGGAGTAAGTGAGGGTGAGGGGTCAGTGAGGAGTTGGGGTTGGGGTTGGGGTTAGTGAAGGGGAAGGGAATGAGTGAATGAGGGTTTGTGAAAGGGAGGGTCAGTCCCAGGGTTTGGGGGAGGGGTAGAGTGAGGTGTCTGGTGCAGGTTTTGATTTGAAAGTGACAGCACTGAGTTGCTGGGCTACCTGTGGACAGGTATTTGCAGTGCCCAGCTCTCTGCTCGCTCGGAGTCTCTGCAGCTCAGTCTCCAGCATCTTGTACTGACTCCAACACTGTTCCATCTCCTGTCTCAGAACAGAAATAACATTCAGTAACTTTAACGTCAGGTTTGGGAGGCGTGTAACTGACCACTCACACACACTGAGCACCTCCCGACAAACTAAAGGAGATCCCCATGGGGGGAATGATGTGGATGAGGGGAATGGGTCAGGAAAGGGCTGTGGGATAAACCCTCTGGGGGGTTCACAATGAGGGGCGCTGGGCAGACAGCTGTGGTTTCTGGGGTCTCCTTTCTCTGCCCCTGGACTCACCTGGACACCTGAGGGTCTGATTCATGGTCTCTGTTTCTGCCGGGGGGGGGGGGGGAGACAGGGACAGAGACTCACACTCTGACCTTCGGCTGTGACCCCTGTTGCGGGGGTGGGGGGGAGGGGTATTGGGACGAGGATCACAGGCTGCAATCTCCTGACCCTGTCTGGGAGGGAGCACACTCAGACAGGAAGACCACAATCCCAATTCCCAACAATAACTGGTGCATTGGGATTGCTGCCTGGTTCCAGTGTCACCTGAACAGTCAGCTGGAGAACAGGGTTCAGGCTGTAGCTCTCCACACTGGGGAGGTCTGGGCAGCTATCGCTGGTGGGGACTATTGTACTCCCTCAACAAGAGCTCCTTTTACATTTTGAGACAATTGCTAAGAGCTACACAGTCTGGAAAGATGGTTTCAGTTTCAGTTTCCGCTCCCTGTCTGATGGTGCCCCGCCCTGGAGGAGCAAATCACTGTGTTCCCCAAGACCCTGGACCAGTTACATTGACCGGACCAGTTACGTTGACCGGACCAGTTACATTGACTGGACCAGTTACGTTGACCGGACCAGTTACGTTGACCGGACCAGTTACATTGACCGGACCAGTTACATTGACCGGACCAGTTGCTGCTGGAACGGAGATCAATTACAATCCGTCCCAGGAGCAGGTTTAAAATCTCAAAGTGGGACAGGGCTGGAACTGAGGGAGTGGGATTTGAACAAAGGGCCGTCTCAGGTT
>NW_025206170.1:0-11223 GCF_004010195.1 Chiloscyllium plagiosum | reverse complement strand
GACTGGAAGAGAACAGGAGGGAGGGTGGTGCGAGGAGTTTAAACTGAAGGAAAAGCTGGGCGTGTTTTTAAGAAATCGGAATCCTTCCCACGCAATTGCAGAGCGACGGACTTGGTTAATGAGAACAAGGCTGACTTCCCGTATCAGGCAGTTCCTCACAGGTACAGACACATCCAGGGCCCAGAGCTCCACTCTGGGAATCCCATCCATACAACCCAGCAGGAAACAGGGCTGTTGCCCTCACCCCCACCCCGCTTCACCCCCTAACCCTGGGCAGGGCAATCCATCCAACCCTGAGCAGCTCCTGAGGCACAGACAGCCTCTGGCCTAGGGGCACCAGGTTCAAGCCCCCCCCTCCAGCACTTAACCTCACTTCTCACCCACCTTACCCTCCTCACGGTGCTGCCCGACAGGTTGAATAGCCAGTACCAGACACATAACATTCCCTGCTATTCCCGAAGCGTGGGAGTGACCCCCGACCACTCTTGGGTAGAAACAGGAGCATTTGGAGTTGAACTGACACCTCCACCAGATTGGGACCCCTCCCCTTCAAGATCTCCTCATGGGGGGGTTGGGGGATGATGGCGCATCTTGACCCATCCGGACCATAGGCCGTGTAGCTGGGGGGCCTGGAGACTGTCACGAATTCCTAGCCTTCCCAAAGGATTGGGGATGGCAGTGAGTGACAAGCAAGACTGACCAATCGCCTGCACCTCCCCTCACCCCCACCCCCCCGAGAGACAGAGACCAATCCGATGCTTGACCCTTGACGTGGCGTGAATGCCAAGGAGCTGGTGTGACGCTTAATGCTCTGCCCACATCCCCAGCCCAAACACCACCCCCTCACCCCTGTTATGCCAACCTGATAGGGGTGCCACAGGAAACATAGATGACCCAGGAGCAGAAAAGAGGCCGTTCAGTCCATTCGTGCCCGATCCTCACCACCCTGCTTCCCGACTTCTCCCTCCAACACTGTTCCTGCCTCACCTCCTCCCCCCCCCCCCCCAAACCCTCCTTTTCAAGATGCTCCAAATTATCCCAGAGCTCGGGCACCCCTTCCCCAGGAATGGGGAGTGGAGGGAAGGGGGGTGGGGACAGAAACGCTGGCATCGGGTGACCCTACAGAGGTTTATAAAATCATGAGGGGCGTGGATAGGGATAGATAGGCAAGGTCTTTTCCCTGGGGTTGAGGGGGGAATCCAGGGCAGTGGGTTAAGGCAAAAGGGGTAAACTTTTCACACAGAGGGTGGTACGTGTGTGGAATGAGCTGCCAGAGGAAGTGGTGGAGGATGGTACAAAAGGCATCTGGATGGGTATATGAATAGGAAGGGTTTGGAGGGATATGGGCCGGGTGCTGGCAGGTGGGACTAGATTGGGTTGGGATATCTGGTCGGCATGGACGGGTTGGACCGAAGGGTCTGTTTCCGTGCTGTACATCTCTATGACTCGACAAGACACTCACCTTTCAGGAGCGGCAGTGGGGTCAGCTCCACTTGGCTGCTCTGGTACCGGAACTGGGATGAACCATGTGACCGGCGCTGCCGGGCCCGGCGCACGGATTTCCGGCTGAAACCATCCACCTTCTCCGCCGCAGTCACCGGCGAGGTCACTTTTGGCTCCATCGGAAACGTCCCAAAAAAAAAAAAAATCCCGAAAATTGAGGGGAGTCGCACGGAGGAGGATCGACAACAGCTTCCCTCCCCTCCCTCCCCACCGGGAAGAGACGGTCTTTGGGGGCCCACTGCTCACTCCCCGACCGATCCCATTCCCAGCTTCTGGGGTGGGGGGGGGGGGGGGTGCGCGGAGACGCAGGGAAGTATCCCAAACTGGGAGGGCAAGGCAGGAAATTCCACAAAGCCGGCCTCTCAGCTGCTATCTCCCACGGTAAATCGGCAGCGACCTCCTATGCTCTCCGGTGTTCCCAACTCCCTTGCCAATTTGAAATTCCAGAGGGGGAAAAAAAAAGATTCCAGTGCTCCCAATTCCCTGGCGGTTCGAGATTTCCAAATAGGGGTTTCAGCGTTCCCGACTTCCGGGCGATTTCAGAATTCCAAACTGGAGGTTCCCAACTTCTGGGCGACTCGAAATTCCAGAAGATTTTGGCGCTCCCAATTTCTTGGCGGTTCGAAATTCCGCAAAGGTTTTTACAGTTCAGTCCTCATCCTGCAATCTCCCTCACCTGCTTTTCCTCTTTCCACACTGGGATTTACAGCCAGTTTAGGAATGATTCCAGAAAAGATGGCCCAGCTGCAACCAGAGGCTCTTCCTGGTTGTACATTTACTTAGTCACCTATTCCAAGAGAATTCCCTCGCCCTAGTTCCTCACTTCTGGCCTGTTCCACACTACAGACAGTGTGCCCTCCTGCAATTCTCACTGTCTGGCAACCAGGAGGATTCCAGATCTTCACGATTCCCGGATGCTGTCCCTGGGATCACCAGCACGGAGAGCTGGGATAATTCGCCTGGTGTCAGTCCTTCCACAGATCTTGACAGTATACTGGCTCAGTATTCTCAGTCCTTACAGTGGGGACTAGCTCAATATCCTCAGACCCATAGTCAAGATTAGCATTCAAGTTCCACTCTAGCAATTAGCTCAGTATTCCCCGTCCTAACTTGGCATTTCCAGTCTGGCAGTTAGAATTAGCTTGGTATTCCCAGACCTGTTGTTGACGTTAACACAATTGTCTCAGCCCTGTAGTCTGGGATTAACTAAATCTTCCCTCTCTTAGTTCAATACTCCCAATCTTCAACTGTCAGTAGCCAATGGTAGGAATGGGGCTTGGTATCCCAATCCTGCAGTTGCGGGAAATGGGCACAATATTCCCAGTCCTGGATCAATGGTGAAAACAGGACTCGGTATTCCAAGTCCTCCAGCCAGTCTTAGAATTTCTTGTCCTCTTTGGGGGGAGGGTGGTGGAGTTGAGTATTCCCAATCTTCGTACAGCAGTCAGGTTCAGTATTCCCAGTTTTCCAGCAACCAGATATCCCAGCCCTCCTCCAGCAGCTGGGTTCAGTACTTCCAGTTCTGGGATGTGGGGCTCAGTATTCCCAGTCGTCCTGGTGTGGGGGTGGGAGGCATCAGTAGTCCCAGAGCTCCTCCAGCAGCCAGGCTCGGTATTCCTGGTCCAGCAGCCGGGCTCGGTATTCCTGGTCCTCCGGTAGGGCTCGGTATTCCTGGTCCTCCAGCAGCAGCAGCCGGGCCTCAGTATTCCCTGACCTCCTGGGGCACAGGTCTCAGTATTCCCAGCACTCCTGCTCCGGCGCAGGTTGGCTGTTCCTGGGTCTCAGTGCTGCCAGGTTGCAGGCCACATTCCCAGTTTGGTGCCTGTATTCCAGGGCCAGGGAAGATGGGTGTGTGTGTGGAGGGTGGGGGGGGTGATGATGTCTCCAGGCCCCTATCTTCCTCTGGTGTCTCCTCAATACAATGCAGCCCAGTGAGTCCTCGGTATACCTATCTGTTGACGGTGACAGGGATGGGGGGGATCTCTCCAGGCCCCTGCGAGATACAATGTAACACAGTGCACCCTCACTGTATCTATTGCCCCAGTACAGGGATGGGGAACCTCTCCAGGCCCCTGCCCTGTCCCCCTCACTCTTTCCCTCCTCGATACAATGTAGCAGTGCAGCCGCGCGCTGACACAATGTAACCTCTCCCCCCCGCCCACACCACGTGACACGCCTCCCCGCCCTCCCATTGGCCCGCTATATCCGGCTCCTGCGTCACTGCACTCGGATGATCTCATCGGCCGCCGGTGCGCAGCCGCAGCGGGGGTGGGGCGCCGCGGCGCCTGCTGGGAGGTGTAGTTCCCAAACCCCAGCCAGCTGCTCGCACTGGGTCCTTGAAGGTAAGGAGGGGAGGAGTTAAGGGGCCTCTGTCTGCACACACCTTAAAACACACATACGTTATAACACGCATACATTAAAGCAGAAACATCTTAAAACGCACATACATTAAAACCTATGTACCTTAAAACATATACAACATTAAAACATATACATGTTAAAACACACATGAAAACATATGCACCTTAATAAATACTTAAAAATATGTACACCTTTAAACACACAAAGCACTAAACAGGTACATGCATTAAAACATGTACACCTTATCACACATACACGTTAACACCTATATACCTTATAAACCATATACATGTTCAAACACACATGAAAAGATATACACCTGAACACATACTTAAAACATGTATACCTTTAAACACACAAAGCATTTAAACAGGTACATGCATTAAACACATACACCTTATCACACATATACACATTAAAACCTATATACCTTAAAACATACAGATTAAAACATACATGAAAACATATGCACCTTAATAAATACTTAAAAATATGTATACCTTTAAACACACAAAGCATTAAAAAGGTACATGCATTAAAACATATACACTTTATCACACATATACACATTAAAACCTATATACCTTAAAACATACACAACATTAAACATATACATATTAAAACACACATGAAAACATATGCACCTTAATAAATACTTAAAAGTATGTATACCTTTAAACACACAGCATTAAAACAGGTACACGCATTAAACATATACATCTTAACCCATACACACATTACGACCTTATAAAACATATATATGTTCAAACACACACAAAATATATACACCTTAACACATACTTTAAAACATGTATACCTTTAAACAAAGCAAAACAGGTACACGCATTAAACATATTCACCTTAACCCACATACACATTAAGACCTATATACCTTAAAACATACACAACATTAAAACATATACATGTTCAAACACACAATTGAAACACACACGCATTAGACTCATGGAGGTTTACAGCACCAAAAACTGTCCTTCGGCCCATTGGGTCTCCACTGGTCAAAAACAATAACCGAATCCCATTTTTCAGCACTTGGCCCATAGCCTTGTATACCTAGATGTGGAGATGCCGATGTTGGACTGGGGCGGATCTGAGGAAGGAGCAGCGCTCTGAAAGCTTGTACTTTCAAATAAATCTGTTGGACTATAACCTGGTGTTGTGTGATATTTAACCTTGGCATCACAGTTGCACATCTAAACACTTCTTCAAAGTGATTAAGTGTGAGGTGTTGCATTTTGAAAAGTCAAATGAAGGTAGCATTTCATGGTGAATGGTAGGGCCCTAAGGAGTGTAGTGAAAACAGAGGCACCTTGGAGCTCAGGTACACGGTTCTATGAAAGTGGAGTCCCAGGTAGACAGGGCAGTGAAGAAGGCTTTTGGCACACTGGCCTTCGTCAGTCAGGGCACTGAGTACATAAGTTAGGAAGTTATGTTGCATGGATGAGGCCACACTTGGAGTTCAGTTTTGGTCACTGTGCTATAGGAAGAATGTTCTTCAGCTGGAAAGAGGTCAGAAGAAATTTACAAGGATGTTGCCAGGACTCGAGGGTCTGAGTTATAGGGAGAGGTTGGACAAGCTAGGACTTTTTTCGTTAGAGTGTAGGAGACTGAGGAGCGATCTTACAGAGGTGTATAAGATCATGAGAGTCCTGTAAAGGGTGAATGCACTCAGTCTTTTTCCTAGGGTTGGGGAACTGAGGACTAGAGGGCCTCAGTTTGAGGTGAGAGGGGAAAGAATAAAAGGGAACCTGAGGGGCAACCTTTTTACCCAGAGGGTGGTATGCAGATGGAATGAGCTGCCAGCGGAAGTGGTTGAGGCGGGTACATTAACAACATTTAAAAGGCATTGGGACAAATACATGGATAGGAAAGGGTTTAGAAGGATATGGGCCAAGTGCAGGGAAATGGGCTGAGCGTGGATGGATATTTTGGTCAGCATGGACCAGATTGGGCCGAAGGGCCTGTCTCCGTGCTGTAGGACTCTGTGACTGTACGAGGGCCTGTTGCCTCTCCTGTCCTTGCAAGCAGTGAGCTTTAGATTCCCACCCCCCTCTCCCCGATTCCCACCCCCCCTCCCCGATTCCCACCACCCTCCAGATTCTCACCACCCTCCAGATTCTCACCACCCCCAGGTGAAAAGGTTTTACCTCACATCCCTTCGAAATTCTGCCCCATCTTAAATCTCTGTCCTCTGATCCTTTCATCAAGGGGAAATGTTTTGACTGATGTACACTCCTCATAATTTTATACATCTCAAACACATGGAAACACACCCTTTTCCAGTTCTCCAGTTCAACCTCCCCAGACCTGGAGTGGGGAACATTGAAGGACAACCACTCCTAATACTTAGCATTAATTAGATTCCCCTACAGTGTGGAAACAGGCCCTTCAGCCCAACCAGTCCACACCGACCCTCCAAAGAGTAACCCACCCAAACCCCTTCCCCTCTGACTAATGCACCTAACACTACGGGCAATTGAGCATGGCCAATTCACCTGACCTGCACACCTTTGGACTGTGGGAGGAAACCGGATCACCCGGAGGAAACCCACGCAGACACGGGGAAGAACGTGCAAACTCCACACAGACAGGCACCCGAGGCTGGAATCGAACCTGGGTCCCTGGCGCTGTGAGGCAGCAGTGTTAACCACTGAGCCACCAGTATGGAGAAAGTGAGGACTGCGGACGCTGGAGATCAGAGTCGAGAGTGTGGTGCTGGTCAGGCAGCATCCGAGGAGCAGGAGGGTCGAAGTTTCGGGCATAAGCCCTTCATCAGGAATGAGGGTGCTGTGGCTTAAATGTTTAAAATGCCTGTCTTGTAAACATGAATACCAGAAACCCCCATAAAAGGTACAAGCAATCGACATTTATGACGTACGGGCACACTGCTCCTCTTTGTCTTGTTTTGATCTGATGGAGGTTTCGAACATCCTGAGGAGGGGCTGGATGGAGGAGATAGAGAGAAGCTGTTCCTGCTCATTAAAGGTCGGCACAACATCGAGGGCTGAAGGGCCTGTACTGCGCTGTAATGTTCTATGTTAACAATGACAGGGGTATAGAGTTAAAAGAGACGGGCAAAAAGAGCAAGGGTGATGTGAGAAGGAACGTTTTCACTCAGTGAGAAGTTAGGGTGTGGAATACACAACTTGGGAATGGAAATAGGCATTCAAGAGGGGGCTTGGATGATTGGATAGAAATGATGTGCAGGGATATGGCAAAAAGGCAGGGGTCCTGGGGAGAGTGGCCCAACAAAGAGACCTTGCGTTGCAGGTTCATAGTTCCTGGAGGAGGGTGGAGTCACAGGTAGACAGGATACTAAAGAAGGCATTTGGTACAACTTGTCTTTATTGGTCAGTGCATCGATTGTAGGAGTTGGGAGGTCACCTTGTGCCTGTATAGGACATTGGTTAGGCCACCTTTGGAATACTGCGTTCAGTTCTGGTCTCCCTGCTGTAGGAAAGACGTTGTTAAACTCGAAGAGGTGCAGAAGAGATTTGCAAGGATGTTGATGGGGTTGGAGGATTTGAGCTATAGGGAGAGACTGAACGGAGGCTGGGGCTATTTTCCCTGGACCGTCGGAGGTTGACGGTTGACCTAACAAAGGTTTATAAAATCATGAGAGGCATGGATAGGGTGAATAGCTAAAGTCTTTTTCCCAGGGTAGGGGAGTCCAAAACTAGAGGGGCATAGGTTTAAGGTGAGAGGGGAAAGATGTGAAAGGGACCTAGGGAGCAACTTTTTCACACAGAGGGTGGTACGTGCATGGAATGAGCTGCCAGTGAAAGTGGTGGAGGCTGGTACAATTGCAACATTTAAAAGGCATTTGGATGGGTATATGAATAGGAAGGGGTTAGAGGGTTCTGGGCCAGATGCTGGCAAATGGGACTAGATTAGGTTAGAATATCTGGTTGGCATGGACAAGTTGGACCAGGACATCTGTTTCCATGCTGCATGCCTTTATGACTCTACGGCAGGAGATTGGCACAAGGGGATAGAACTGGTGTAGTCACAATGGGCTGAGCGACCTCCTTCTATGCCACAGTGATTCTGTACAGCTTCTGGTCTCACCAATACATTCATTGCCAAGTCATTACTTTGTACTCTCCCTGTGAGAATGGGAAGGTGTTTCTGTGGCGCCCATCCTCCCACCACAGGAAGCCTGGCAGCCATTTTCTTTTCTTACCCGGCCGCCGTTGGCCATTCTGCCCTCGGAGATGGGTTTCTGCCGAGGTTTCTCAGTGCGGCTGAGCAGGCCGGTTTTCTGCAGTGTACTTGGTAGGTGGGACGCACTTGCTGCTACTGAGCGTCAATGGTGGAGGGAGTGGATACTTGTAGATGCGGGGCCAATCAAATGAGGCTGCTTTGTCCTGGATGGCGTCGAGCTCCTTGAGTGTTGTTGGAGCTGCCCCCATCCAGGGCGAGTGGGGAGTATTCCCTCACACCCCTGACTTGTAGCTAATAGATAGACGCTACGGGCAATTTAGCACGGCCAATCCACCCTATCAGTCTTCGGACTGTGGGAGGGAACTGGAGCACCCGGAGGAAACCCTTGCGGACATGGGAAGAACATGCACACTCCACACGGACAGTGACCTAAGGGTGGAATCGAAGCCAGGACCCTCGAGCTGTGAGGCAGCTGAGCCACCGTGGACAAGCTCTGTGGAGTCAGAAGGTGAGTTACTCACTGCAATATTCCCAGCTTCTGACCTGCCGCTGTATTAAAATGGCGAGTCCAGTTCCATTTCTGGTTAATGGTAACCTCCAGGATTTTGCCTGGTCTGGGGCAATTCAGATACCAGCAGAAATTGGTCAGACTAGGGGCATTTTCCTTCAAGAAGAGAGGCTGGGGGAGGGAGGAATCTGACTGAGGTGTCTGAGATTATAAGGGGCTTAGACAAGATAGATAGGGAGAACTCTAACCCCTTAGTCAAAGGTCAATAACTGGGGACAGTTTTACGGTAAGGGGTAGGATTTGTAGAGAAGGTTTCAGGATTATTTTCAACCAGATGGTCGTGGGTATCTGGAACTCACTGGCTAAAAGGGGCAGAGGGGTGGGAATCCTCAAGACAGTTAAGAAATTGATCACCAGCTATAGGAAGGATGTTATTAAACTGGAAAAGATGCAACAGCAGACTTACAAGGATGTCACTGAGACTGGAAGGTTTGAATTATAAGGAAAGCCTGGATAGGCTGGGACCCTTTTTGCCCTGGAGCGTAGGAGGCTGAGGAGGGATGGTGACCTTATAGAGGTCTATAAGATCATGAGAGGAATAGATAAGGTGAATAGCCAAGGTCTTTTCACCAAGCTAGGGGAGTTCAAAACCAGAGGGCAGCAATATGAAAGGGATCTGACAGGGCAACCTTTTCACACAAGAGGGTATTGTATGCACATGGGATGAGCTGATACAGGAAATGGTAGAGGTGGGTACAATTAAAAACATTTGGGCAGGTATGTGGACAGGGAAGGCTGAGAGGGATATGGATTGAAAAGTGTGGTGCTGGAAAAACACAGCAGGCCAGGCAGCATTCAAGGAGCAGGAGAATCAACGTTTCGGGCATAAGCCCTTCTTCAGGAATGAGGCTGGTCTGCCAAGCGGGCTGATCTAACCTTGCAAACCAGTCTACTATGCAGAACCTTGTCGAATGCCTTACTGAAGTCCATTTAGATCACGCTTTCATCAATTTTCTTCATTACTTCTTCAAAGAACTCAATCAAGTTAGTGAGACATGATGTTATGAGAGAATAGGTTAGTTATGTATTAAATTAAATACTAATAGGTCATTTTAATCTTTAATTTTCATTTCTTAATTTTACAAACATTGACTGGGACTACCATAGTTTGGATGGTGAAGAATTTGTCAATTGTGTTCAAGAAAAGTTTCTTTATCGGTAAGTAAATATTCCTACGAGAGAAGGAGCAAAACCTGACCTTTTATTGGGTAATAGGACAGGGCAAGTGAATGAAGTGATAGTAGAGAAACACTTTGGGTCTTGTAATCATAATTCTATTCGTTTTAAAATGGCTATAGAAAAGGAGAAACCTTCAATAAAATTAAAGTTTTTAATTGGAGTAAGGCAAAATGTAATTGTTTGATAAAAGAACTTTCAAAAATTGATTGAGTAGCCTGTTCACAGGTAAAGGGATATCTGATAGGTGGGAGGCTTTCAAAAGTGTGATCATGAGAGTTCAGCGTCATTATGTTCCTGTTGGAGTGAAAAGTAAAGCTGGTAGGATTAGAGAACAATGGATGAATAAAGATATTAAGGTTCTAATCAAGAATTTTTAAAAAATCATATCTTAGATAAAGACAGCTGGGTTTAAATGAATCTCTTGAACAGTATAAAGAGTGTAATGGCATTAAGAGGGAGATCAGGAAGGCATAAAGAGGATATAAGATAGCCTTGGCAAACAAGGTTAATGATAATCCAAAGAGATTCTACAAATACATTAAGAGCAAGAGAGCAACTAGAGACAGAGTAGGACCCCTTAAAGATCAATACGTCTTTGTGCTGAATCTCAGGAGAAGGAAAGATATTAAATGAATATTTCACATCAGCTTTTAACTATGGAGAAAGAAATGGAGGCTAGAGAACTCGGGGAAATAAATACTGATGTTTTGTAAACCGTTCACATTACAGAAAAGCTGAAGCTCTTCGAAAATATAAAGGTAGATAAATCTTTGGGGTCTGATTTAGTGTATCCCAGGGTGTTGCAGAAAGTTAAGGAGGAAGTTGCAGGGCCGCTTGCAGAAATATTTATATCATCAATAACTACAGGTGAGGTGCCAGATGACTGGAGAGTGGCTAATAATTTTTAAGAAGGGATGTAAGGAGAAGCTTGGGAACTATAGGCCTGAGTGTCTGACTTCGGTGGTGAGTAAGTTGTTGGAAATGAGTCTGAGAGATAGGGTTTATATGCATGTAGAGAAGCAAGGAATGATTTAGGATAGTCAGCATGTGCGAGGGAAATCATATGTCTCAAACTTGATTGTGTTTTTTGAGGAAGTAACCAAGGAGATTGATGAGGACAGACCAGTAGACATTACTAAATTCCAGGTAAGCAAAGTCTTTGACAAGGTTGGACTTGGTAGACTAGTTAATAGAGTTACATCACATGGGATTCAGGTTTACCTTGCCAATTGGATACAAAATTGGCTTAATGGTATGAGACAGGGAGTGATGGTGGAGGGTTGTCTTCAAACTCGAGGCCTGTGACCAGCACTGACCAGGGATCAGTGCTGGGTCCATTTTTGTTTGTCTTTATATAAATGTTTTAATAACAGAGAATATGGAAGGCATAGTTGGTAAATTTTCGAGGAGAAAGTGAGGTCTGCAGATGC
>NW_025206169.1:8671-11221 GCF_004010195.1 Chiloscyllium plagiosum | reverse complement strand
CTCTTGAATCGCCCACTCTACCACATTTGTGTCGTCAGTTTGTTCATCCTCCAAACAGCCAACGTTCTCACAGCCACGAAGAAAGCTGGGTAACTGTTCGAAGGGCGGGAAACAGTTAGTGCATGGATCTCCTGATGTCTTTCCGCTGAAAACAAAAACAAGAATGCCGTTAGTGTTAGTGTTCAGGGCAGAATCTGCCCCTATTGCATAGAAACGAAGGTGAAAAGAGGAGAGTTTTTAGTCATTGGGGACACAATAGTGAGCGGGCCAGTGAGAAGGTTTGTGTGGAAGGCACGAGACTTATGCTTTGTGTGTTGCGTCTGGTGCAATGGTCCGTGTTGTCTCAGATCGTGTCTTTGCGGTCCTCAAGGGTGAGAGTGACCAGCTCCAAATCGGTTCCATGTAAGTACGAAAGACATAAGTTGAAAGAGGGATATGAATGAAAAGCAGAATTTCAGGGAGCTCGGGTGGAAGCTCAGAGCAAGAACAAACAGTGTTGTTATCTTTGGATTGTTACCCATGCCACGTGATCAAGAGGCAAGGAATATAAATTGAAAACGTTGCGAAAGGAATGGTGCAGGAGGGAATGTTTCAGGAACACGGATAATTGGGATTCATTCTGTGGTAGTTGGGAACTCCACAAGCAGGACGGAAATCACTTGAACCGGAGTGGTATGAATGTCCTGGGTGGGAAAGTTGCTGGTGGTTTTCGAATTAAATAGCTCAGCAGGGGAATGGGCTCCTGAGGTGTCGCTCGAGTGCACACGAGGATGAGAGTAGGCAGGGCATGGAGAGGATTTTATGGTGACAATAATGAGCTGACTAACAGCAAGCTGGTTAAAAGTGTGCCTAGCTCAAAGCCAGAACAATCTGAAATCAGGTGTGTAAACTTGCAGCATGGATAGATAACTGGGACTTCGATGTTGTGGCCATTTCGGGGACATAGATAGACAGGGTCAGGAATGGGAGTTACAGTTTCCAGGAATTGGAAACTTCATTGAGAACAGGGAAGATGTTTAAACATGGGGAGGTGTGGCTTTGTTATTCAAGGACAGCATAACGGTAGCTCAAAGTAATCTTGACAAGGATACGTCTACTGAGGTGGTGTGGGATAAGGTAAGGAACAGGACAGACGAGGCCACACCGCTGGAAATTTTCTTTAGACCTCCACAGACTTCCAGGGATGCAGAGGAATGGTTCGGCCAAACGATTCTGGGTAGGAGTGAAAGGAATAGTTTGGTCATTCTGGGGACTCTAACGTCCTCAGATTGAATGGAAACGCTTTACCTCTGGTACATCGGTTGGATCGGTTTTTGTCTCCTGTGTGGAGGAGGGTTTCCTGACACAGTATGTCGAAGAACCGACAAGCGGGGCCGCTACACTGGTTCTGGTGCTTAGTAATGTATCAGACCAGATGTTTGAGTTAGTGTTCGGCGAGCACTTTGGAAAAAGTGACCATAATTCAATTGCGGTTAGTTTAGCAATAGAAAGCAATAGGTACATACCACAGGGCAAGAGTAACAGATGAGAGAAGGGCAACTATAATGCTATTAGGTCGGACTTCGGATGCATAGAATGGGGTAGCAAAATTAAGGTGATGGGACAATCGAAATGTGCTGCTGATTCAAGAAACATATATTGTATATCATTGATAGTTATGCCTCGATAAGGCAGGGAGAAAGTGATAATGTATGGTTACGTTGCTTACTAAGTAAATTACATGTCTTGTTCAGTGGAAGAAGGAGGCTTATGTGACGTTGAGACGAGATGGTTCAGATGAGGCGATGGAGAGTTACAGATTGGCTTATAAGTATTTAAAGACAGACATAAGAGGAACAATGAGATCAGGTAAGCAGTCTTTGTCAGGTACAATAACTTAGATCCCGAAAGCTTTCTATAGGTATTTGAGTTATAAAAGGATGACTAGGGTAGGGATAGGTCCAGTCAAAGACAGAATTGAGAAGGTTTGTGTGAACACATTGGAGATTGGAGACGTGCTAAATGAATATTCCTCAACTGTTTTCACTCGGAAAAAGCAGAATATTGTAGTGGAGAAAAGTTTGATGTGGGATATTAGACTAGAAAGAATCGAGTTGTGTAAGGAGGAGGTGTTACAATTCAAGAAGTACTGGAAGAAGACAAGTCCCCTGGTCCAGATGGAATTGATCCTAGGATTCTGGGAGAAGCTGGGGGAGATGTTGTCGCCTTTAGCGTTGCACTTTGTGCAGTCATTGTTTATATTTTTAGTACGAGATTAGTGGAGAATTGCCAACATTGCGCTCTTATTCAAAAAGGCAGTAGAGATGACCCAGGTAATTATAGACGAGTGAGCCATACAACTGTTGTAGGAAAAAAGTTTGGAAAGAATTTTAAAGGTGGTATTTATAATCATCTTGCAAGCAATAACTTGATTGCAGATAGTCAACATGGTATTGTCAAGGGCAAGTCATTTCTTACAAAACTCAATGAGAATTTGGCGAATGTGACGAAGCATGTGGATGAGGGTAGAGCAGTTGAAGTAGTGTACATGGACTTCAGTAAAGCTTTTGA
>NW_025206169.1:8456-8583 GCF_004010195.1 Chiloscyllium plagiosum | reverse complement strand
CCGATTCCCCCCCTCAACCCATCTATCACACTCACAGATATCTTGCCTCCTCCTATTTGTCTCTCTACCGCCTCAGCTCACAAGCCTCATTCCAAATGAAGGGCTCTTGCCTGAAACTTCGATTCTC
>NW_025206169.1:3094-5569 GCF_004010195.1 Chiloscyllium plagiosum | reverse complement strand
GATTCTGAAACCTGGATGTCAGCAATTTTCAGCTTCAGACTGCAGTTACTGAATTAGCAATTCTCCTCTATCAGCTTTACTGTACCAAAATACAGGCTGAGACTTTCATTATGGAGAGATGGCGACAGCTTGATTCCAGTCCCAGCAAACTCATCCATGTCATCAGGAAACTACCTTTTCTCTTATTATATTCAAAGCAATTCTGCAATCTGTCTGTCATTTCCTTAGTTTCAATTGTCATCGCACTTCTGTCTTTATTAGAAACACGGACAAACCTCGCCTTATGGAGTCTTTCTCTACTGTAATCAGGCTAGATTTAAAACACTGCGTTAAGTATTGGTCGAGCAATTCAGCTTCTGGGCTAAACTTCCAATGGGTATCCATTTTGTCAGCATTGTTTCTCACCATGTTAAACTTTATGCAAGTGTCCACAGAAATCATTAGCCAACATCTGGAATAAATGCTCCCAAACCTACCTGAGGGATTTCGGGTGATGGGTTTTATATTTTAAGTAGAAGGAAGGCAAGTTTGCCTCCAGTCTGTTTAATGTAGAGATATGTCCCCATGTCAGCTGAACAATCAATGCTTCCCGTTGCAGGCCTGCCTGAACCTCAGGGAACTGTCCCTGGGGCTTCCAGCTGCAACGCGACCTCATAGGGCATAAGCTGGCCTCTGGCACATGAATATGGTTGGTCACGGGTCAGATGGTACTGGACAATTCAATGGAATGTTTTTCCAAAGACAGGAATTTACAGTTGTACATTTCACTCATACGTCATTCCGGGACTCGCTTAAGGTTCATCAACTATTTTGATGGGATATTTTTATTTCTGATAGACATGATGGATTTCCTTGGTGAATTTCAAGAACTACTGTGGATAAATGGCTGAATGTACTGGTCAAGTCGGCCTGACAGATGGGGGGTGATATAGCTGCTGGAGCAGTTACAGAGGTGTCGGGACTGGAAACGGTGACAGTGGTAAGGAGGGCACGAGAGTCTGGTGTAGATTTCAGAACCAGGGTGGACTGATGAACTTCATAAGGTCATACCGACAGGGAGGTCTGTGGTTGCATCAGAAGATAACAGAGACAGTGAGGGTTTCAGTGTAGCAAGTGGAGTCAGTGTGTGGGATAATATCACAGAGGCAGGCGCCGCCATAGTGATTGGAGAAGCGGAGGGATGCGATCATATATGATGTTCCAGGGATAGGGAGGGCTCCAGCGGCTAAATGAACTTACAAAGATAGGCGACGTTATAGGGCTGCAAGAGGAATCATATTGGGAGGGTTGGAAAGGCTGGAAGAGATTGGTCGGATGGGGAGTATTCCATGGCCTGATAAAGTTCCAGTGATTGGCGATTGTGTAGTGTACACAGATAGCGGAGATAGTGAAGACTGAAAGAGATACAGAGCCAGGAAGTGCTACACAGAAACACAGGAAAGAGCGGCAGTTGTGGGCCATTCAGCCCCACCAGGGGAAAGTGAGCTCTGCAGATGCTGGAGATCAGAGTCGAAAGTGTGTTGTTGCCTGACCACTGTGCCTTTTCAGCAGCCGAGGATCAGGAACATAAACGTTTCGCTCTGGAGCCCTTCATCAGGAATGAACAGTAGGAAATGGATGCTTTACAGAGTTAGGGAGGAAGTGGAAGAGGTTACTGCGATAGTGAGTTTTTTGGTGATGGTTTTAAAGATTAGATGAAGTTAGTAATACAGAGGGGTGTAGACACTGGATGGTTCTTCAGACTGAAGGAGGTTACAGAAAGTGACAGCTGTAGGGACTGGGCTTGGATACAGCAACAAAGAAAATGTTTCAGGTACGTGGATGATTTTAGTGACCTCATGTGGTTACAGAGATAGGAAGTCTAGTAGTGATTGAAGGGGGTAGAGTTACGGAGCATTGTCGTGACGGGAGAATTTCACAGCGATAGAGGAGATTGCAGACATTGAGAGGGTTAAAGTGGCTTCAGGTCATTGTACACACGGAGGGCTGCTGAGATAGGAGCAGGTTACACAGGTAGGAAAACTTGAGAGACTGGAGGAATTTACATAAAGTGGGAGGTCTGTTAGGATGGTAAATGATTAGAGGTCCTGTGGTGGTGTAGGATGGGAGGCAGGAATGTCATAGGGATTGAAGGTTACAGTGATATCATGTGCTCTAGGGGGTGGAGGAGGATATGCAGATGGCTGAGGCTGGAGGATGTTACAGTGACAGGGTGGTCTGTAGGTATGGTGAAAGATGACATAAAGAGGGATTATTGTAACGACGGGTGGAGGAGATTTCTGAGATAGGGCAGGTCATCCAGTCTGGAGCATTTTATAGTGACAGGGAGGCAGTCAGCATCGGAGTAGGATTTAAATATGTAGAGGGATTGTAGGGAGGGGAGGAGGTTACAGAGATTGGAACTGTACTCAGAGTTAGAAGTATTTAAGGCACTGGCACAGATGAGGTGGACCTATGGGTCTGTTTCCTTGGTGT
>NW_025206169.1:0-3053 GCF_004010195.1 Chiloscyllium plagiosum | reverse complement strand
CTGTATCAGGAAGGCTCAGTACAGCAGAGCTGAAAGTAATCATCTGACAAGAGGGTGGGCATTGAGGGTGTGGATTGAGCCTGGGAGCTTCATGCTTGTGTTTACCCTTCAGCACTGTATCTATGGCATGTCCTGTGAGCTGAAGATTCTCGCCGTTTAACTGTTCCCTGCTCTGCTCACTGTGAGTGATCTTAACTCGCTTTAGGATTTATTGAAGGCTCCAGACCTCCCTGCCCTCCGGCTGACCAATTGCCTTCAATGAGGTGATGGACGAGACACGCAGCAGCTGGGAAGGTTATTGAGTCAGGACCTTGCTGAGTATCTACAGGAGAGAAAGAAATAGGCAGAATGGGAAATTAGACTGATGCAGTGAGGGATAGCATGGAGAATGTCACTGTGTCCCACAGAGATCTGTAAAATCCCAGTCTCCATCCCTGGCCTGGGCTGCTGCATCTCTCGGAAGTCGATAATTCTGTTGGCTCAGGATCTGGAGTAGCTGCAAGAGTGAGAGGCACTGACAGAGGCAACAATTAGATCAACAAAGTGAGGGATATCACAGGGAGAGATACTGAGTTATATCATCAGAGTGCTGGAATATTTCAGGATCACACAATGGTCATGATGAACGGGTTTTGATTCCTGGTACACTGGAATCATTACTCCGTGACGGATGAGCTACGAGTGGTAGAGGCGATGTACTCGTGTTCGTCTCACCAGACTGTTCATCGACAATTTAATGCCGGTGTCAGCTATACCCATCTAACTGCTTAATTTCCTTCAAGGAAAGAAATGTTATCGAAAGCAGGTCTGGCCTACATGTGACTCCAGACGCAGAGCAAGGAGGTTGACTCTCAACTGCCCTCTGAAATAATCCAGGAAGCCACTCAGCTCAAGGGCAGCTGGAGGTGGGAATAAATGCTAACCAGCCAGCGACAGCAACATCCCACGAGTCAATTTAAAGCAACAATGCTAGGAGCAGATTCGTGGCAAATCATGTAGGTAGGTTTATGGACAAGGCTTTAAACTGTCAGAAAGGATGCAGGGACAGGGTTCAGTTGAAAGGAACGTTCAAAATCCAAAGAGAAAAGGTGAAGCATCAGAACAGCATGAGGACGTGACTGAATACCAGCAGAAAGGAACGGGAAGGGACAGAGTTTAACTAAAACTCTACATCAGTAAATTAGACTGTGACAGGAAATTCTGGGAAATGGACAAAGTATCTGTAATAGGATAATAGGCTTGTGACACAGAGATAAATAAGAATTGATCACCAGAAAGACTTGGTTACAGGAAAAACAAAAGTTGGAACATAAATATTCACTTGTACACATCCTTGAGGGGTCTCAGGCAGAATGGGAGTGCAGGGTGAGTAACCCTGACAGTAAGGGGTAACAAAGGCATTACAGAGGAATAATATGGCGTTAGGCTATGCAGCTGAATCAGCCTGAATGCAGATTCTGGGTAATACGTGTCAAAACCACAAGCAGAAGAACATTTTTTAGGCTGCCTAATAGCATTTCATTGCTCAACACTGTTCCACATGCCAATGAATTCCTGTGCAATGCTAAGGCACTGCGATAATTTTGGGAGACTTCAATCTCTGTCAAAAATGATATTCTTAGAACACCTGTTCGAATGTTTTTGTCAGTGTTTCTTTGAATAACACATTGCGCAAATGACCAGGGACGTGACTATCTCAGAAAGACAGTTGGGTGAAGACGCTGAGTGAAGGAGTGATGTCACACTGAGATATCCTCTGGGAAATTTTAGTATAGTGGAATTCAAAGAGATGATGCATTTTAAAAGTGACCATAAAGCTCACCTTACAATCACAACCAAAGCCATTTACATGTGTTTGAGAGGAGAACTGACCAAGGTAAACAGGGGAAACAGTGAAGTGTTTGGCTGGAAATGGACAGTGGAAAACATTTACAGTCATAGAGATGTACAGCACAGAAACCGATCCTTCGTTTCAACTCATCCACGTCACCCACATATCCTAACACAATCTCATCTCATTTGCCAACCCTTGGCCTAAATCCCCTTTCAACCCTTCCTGTTCGTATACCCAGACAGATGCCTTTTAAATGCAGTAATTGTACCAGCTTCCACCACTTCCTCGAGCAGTTCATTCCATACACACACCACTCTCTACATGAAAAGGTTGTCCCTTCGGTTCTTTTTATTTCGTTCCCCTCTCACCCTGAACCAAGGCCGACCTGTTCTGGACTCCACTACCTCAGGGAAAAGACCTTGTCTGTTAATTCTATCCATACAACACATGTTTGTATAAACCTCTATATAGTCACCCCTCAGCCTCAAATAGCCCCAGGCCTTTCAACCTCTCCCTGTAGCTCAAATCCTCCAATCCGGGCAACATCCTTTACAACATTCTTCCGATAGCAAGGAGACAGGAATTGCCCGCAATATTCAAAAAGTGGCTTATCCAATGCCCTGTACAGCCAGTACGCGACCTCCCAACTCCTCAACTCAATGCTCTGATCCGTAAACGCAAGCAGACCAAACACCTTCTTCACTATCCTATCTATCTTGGATTCTACTTTCAAAGAACTATGAACCTGCACTCCAAGGCCACTTGGTCCAAGAACATTCCCCAGGACCATACCATTAATTGCATAAGTCCGGCTAAGATTTGCTTTCCCAAAATGCAGCACCTCACTTTTATCTAAATTAATCTGCCATCTGCCTATCTCAGCCCATTGGACCATCTGATCCAGATCTCATTGTAATCTGAGGTAACCTTATTAGCCGTACTCTAGACCTCCAACTTCGGTGTCACCTGCAAACTTTCTAACTATACCTCCTATGTTCACATCCAAGTCATTTATATAAATGATGAAAATAGTGGATGCAGCACCGATCCTTGAGGTGCTCCACTGGTCACAGGTCTCCAGGTTGAAGAACATCCCTCCACCACCATAGTCTTTCTTCTACCTTCGAGCCAGTTCTGTATCCAAATAGCTGGTTTTCCCTGTATTACATGAGATTTAACTTTGCATACCAATCTTCCATGTGGAACCTTTTCAAACACC
>NW_025206168.1:9671-11220 GCF_004010195.1 Chiloscyllium plagiosum | reverse complement strand
GTTTGTCAGTTTTGCTTTCACCACTAGCTTGTAGGCACCGAGTTTCTCCTTATTATCACCCTTCGAGTAACAAAGCCTTACTTGTAATTTCCCCAGCATTGTTTCCCGCAAACTTTAAATCTGTGGCAAATACAAATAGAAGCAGGAATTGCTGGAGAAGCTCAGCAGGTCTGGCAGCATCTACGGAGAGAAATCAGAGTTAACGTTTAAGATCCAGTGACCCTTCCTCAGAACTTATGAAAAAGTTGGTTTTCAGGCAGAAAATGGGTGGGGGGGAGGGGAAGGCGTGATCAATAGGTGGTGGTAGGAACTCAAGGAAAGAAAACAAGTGTTGCTGTGCCTCTCCCCCACCCTTCCCCATTGAGCATGTCCTCAACCTCAACAACATCTCCCTTAACTCCTCTCACTTCCTTCAAGTCAGAGGGGTGACCATGGGAACCCACAATGGGCCCCAGTGACTCCTGTCCCTTTGTCGGGTGTGTAGAACATTCCTTGTTCCAGTCCTTTTCCAGCCCCCACCCACAACTATTACTCCAAGCTGGAAGAACAGCACCTCATTTTCCACTTGGGAACCCTGCGGCTTCAGGACTCAATGTCAAGTTGAACAATTTAGGGTCTGAGCACCTTCCCCCACATCCTTACCCCAACCCTCACACATCAGGCCTGGTCATCACATGGACTGCTACCACAACCAACCCATTATCAGCCACTACTGGTCCCCATTAGCAGTTTTACATTCTCCCAGGCTGTCC
The DNA here is from genome assembly GCF_004010195.1 of Chiloscyllium plagiosum. Lineage (NCBI taxonomy): Eukaryota > Metazoa > Chordata > Chondrichthyes > Orectolobiformes > Hemiscylliidae > Chiloscyllium > Chiloscyllium plagiosum. The sequence goes on along the minus strand of NW_025206168.1, from coordinate 10,468 downwards.
TTGACCCAATCATTTGTCTCCCCAACTGTTTTGTTCTCTTTCCCTAGGCTCCATTCCCACCTATCATTTGCTCCTTACCCACCCCCGACCCTATCTTCTGTATATAAACGCACATTTTCCTAGCTACCATCAGTTCTGAGGAAGGATCGCTCGTCCCAAAATCTTACAGAGCCACCAAGTCATCGAGTCCTACAGCACGGAGACGGGCCCTATGGCCCAGACTAGTCCGTGCCGACCAAACTGTCCAGCCACACTAACCCCATTCCCCTGCACTTGGCCCATATCCTTCTAATCCTTTCCTTTCCATGTATTTGTCCAAATGCCTTTTAAATGTTGTTAATGTACCCACATCAACCACTTCCCCTGGCAGCTCATTCCATATGCGTACCACCCTCTGTGTAAAAATGTTGCCCCTCAGGTTCCCTTTTATTCTTTCCCCTCTAACCTTAATCCCCTCTAGTCCTCGATTCCCCAACCCTGGGAAAAAGACTGAGGGCATTCACCCTATCCATGCCTCTCATGATCTACCAAAAGTCCTACCTTGTCCATCCTCTCCCTATAACTCAGACCCTTAAGTCCTGGCAACATCCTTGTAAATTTCTTCTGCACTCTTTCCAGTTTAAGATTAGATTCCCCACAGTGTGGAAACACGCCCTTTGGCCCAACCAGTCCACACCAACCCTCCGAAGAGTAACCCACCCCCCTCTGACTAATGCACCTAACACTACGGGCAATTTAGCACGGCCAATTCACCTGACCTGCACATCTTTGGACTGTGGGAGGAAACCGGAGCACCC
>NW_025206168.1:0-2310 GCF_004010195.1 Chiloscyllium plagiosum | reverse complement strand
AGAGAGAGAGAGACAGTGAGATACAGAGACTGAGAGAAATAGCAAGAGAGAGTAAGATACAGAGACTGAGAGAGAGAGAGAGAGACAGAGACAGAGAGATACAGAAACTGAGAGAGAAACAGATAGATACACAGACACAGAGAGAGAGATAGAGAGATACAGAGACTGAGAGAGACAGAAAGAGACAGTGAGATACAAAGACTAAGAGAGAGATATAGAGAGACCGTGAAACACAGACTGAGTGAGACAGAGAGAGAGGCAAGACTGTCAGAGAGACAGAGATGCAGAGACTGAGAGAAGAAGAGGGGGAGGCAGGGTCCCATGATGATGAACACTGTGACCAATCACCTGACTGTGCAAGAGGGTGACGGTTTGTTGGAAGTGGGAGATTGTATGATAAACCTTCAGGAATCTCTCCAACCTAGAGACAGGAACTGAGCAGAAAAGATGGAGTCAGTTGGGCATATACTCATTGGGAGTTTAGATGATTAATGTATTCTGGAAAAAAGGAATATTCTGAGGGGGTTTGACAGAGCCCCTCAGGGACCCATGTCAAAGATACGGAGGAAGTTCATCTCTGAAAGAGTTGTTATCTTGTGCAATTCTCTCTAACCAGGGAGTGGCGGTGGAGGCTGGGGAATTGAATACCTTCAAGTCTGAGTTAGATAGCTTTTTGAGTGACTGAACTTCAGGCCAGAGCTCTGACCTTACTGAATGATTCTTCCCCCCCAATCTAGGAGACTATCTACATCCTTACAATGCCTTTTCCCTGCGTACACCCTCACCCCAAACAGCACAGATTCAACAAGAAGCATTACGGCTTTCAAAACATCCAACCCTCACTACAACGCATTCAACTACATCAACACCATTATCCCTTCTTATCTTCATTTCCCTTTGGCATCTCTAAAATGTAGCAATTGGATCCTACTCTTAAACTATGATTGAGTTCCTTATCCCTCTGAGGGAGAAAATTCCAAATTATCTCCACCCTCTGACTGACGGAATGTCTCCTCATCTCAGTCTGGAATGGTCTCACAGTTTCTCTACCTCTGCCTGTATCTTTCAGTCTCTGCATCTTTCAGTATCTCTCTCTCTCTCTCTCATCTCTGCATCTCACTGTCTCTCTCTCTCTCTCTCTCTCTCTCTCAGACTGTCTCTCTCTTTGTCTGTCTCTCTCTCTCCCTCAGTCTTTGCCTCTCCCTCTCTCAGTCTGCATCTTTCAGTCTCTCTCTCTCTCATCTCTGTATCTCACTGTCTCTCTCTCAGACTGTCTCTCTTTGTCTGTCTCTGTTTCAGTCTGTGTCTCTCTCCCTCAGTTTTTGCCTCTCTCTCTGTCTCTGTATCTCTCTGTCTCTCTCTGTCTCTGTCTCTGTCTCTTTCTCTCTCTGTCTATCTCTCTCTCAGTCTCTGTATCTCTGTCTCTTTCTCTCTCTCTCCCCCTCAGGCTTTGCCTCTCTCTCTTTGTCTCTCTCAGTCTCAGTCTGTCTCAGTCTTTGTCTCTCTCTCTCTCTCACAGTCTCTGTTTTTCTGTCTGTCTCTCTCACTCTGTGCCGGGGAACACTGCAATACTCAAAGACGTGTCTCAAAATTTGAAGGGAAAATCTGTTTTAACTTGTGTGGTGATCTGGGGAGATCACTGTTGGATCACTCCTCCAGCAACATTCCAGTGATAGAGGCAATTTAAGTTAATTCCACGTGAATGACAGGGCATGCCAGGGATAATACAGTGCCATAGCTCAGTTTTACAATAGGTACTGTTCTCTGTGAACCAGCAACTTCATAAACCAAGCTAATAATAGAAAGGGAAAGGTTAATCTATCAACTCAAGGACACTCAGCGATTTTTGCTCCTTTAGCAAGATAACGACTCTATTCACAGGAGGTTAAAGATACAGAAACATGCCGACTCACTCAGGTTCACACCATGAAATAAAGGAAGTAAGGGCCTGTTCGAAACAGCAGGGTGTCACAATGCTGCCAGGATACAAAGCATACAAGACATGGACAGCATTCAGAATGTACAATTCACACTATCTGCTCTCAGTCCCTATACGCACTCCCTGCTGTCTGCTCCCAGTCCCTAGACACACACCCTCCTGTCTGCTCCCAGTCCCTATACGCGGTCCCTCCTGCCTGCTGTCTGTCCGTATACACACTCCATCCTGCCTGCTCCCAGTCCGAATACACACCACCTCCTGTCTGCTCCCAGTCCCTATGCACATCCCCTCCAGTCTGCTCCAAGTCCCTAAACACACCCCCTCCTCTCTGCTCCCAGTCCCTATACACACTCCCTCCTCTCTGCTCCCAG
>NW_025206167.1:8606-11219 GCF_004010195.1 Chiloscyllium plagiosum | reverse complement strand
ATCAATGATTCATATTTACCTGTAGTGGCCGTGGTTTAGCAGTGTGCAGATCATACATCAGTTAGTCATGTAATTAACCATGAGGAAGAAAGCAGCAGACTGCAGGGAGATATTAAACAATTGGAAATGAAAATGGTGAAAGCAATTCATTCCAGGCAAGTTAGTGATTGTGAAGCAATTTCAAACTTCAAACCAGCCGCCCACTCTCCAGTTGTGGCACTCAGCTGTCTCAGCAAGATGCACTATTGATTACTATAAACTGGAAAAAAAATTCCCTTCTGCCCCGCCTTTGACCAGGAGCATTCCCAACCTCGGAATTTCTTCCGCCTCTAAAACGTCATAGAAATACCGTGCATTCACCGGTTGGGTCACTGGAGTCCTCGAGTATCTGTACGAAATCATCCCCATCCAGATTTCCAGTTGGATCTTCTTGATTGCGCCACTCAACTCCTCTGATTCTGGGGCTGGGAATTTGGACTATGTGGTAGCAGTGGTTACTGCCTTGTGGGGGGAAACTGGTGAAGTAGCCGATGTTAAACTGCATTACAATTGAAGCATACATTTCAACAACACCTGCACTGTCCCCGGAGATTTTGATGTTTTGGAGAAATCTATTTATCCCAGCCTTCAGCAGATTAATGATGGGATCACCACAGCCATTGGGGGAACCGATATTTAACGGTCAGCCCATTCTGAGTTCCCACAAATCTGCCACTGTTCGCTTAGCACTGATATTGTGCATTTGGTACGCTGCCGACCATTTCCTATGATACTGTAGTTATCGCCCACTGCCAGTGTGCTCGTCTGTGAAATGACATGATTGTATAGTGGTCAGCACTCTGCGTTGTGGCCGTAGGAACCTCGGCCGAATCCAAGTCATGGCACTAATTTCTCTCTCTGCCCCAATTTTGTGAAACACAAAGGAATCGGTTGTTTTAACATGGTAATTTTCTCCAAGGTGATGATCATTTCCCTTCAAATTCTGCTCGCTCACATCTCTGTATTTCATAGGCCAGAATTCAAATCCATCCGTTCTCAGAGATATCTCTCCCTCCTTCGATCACTAACTGAACTTTCCGTCCCACGCCCCCATGTCATTAATTTAGAGATGCCGGTGTTGAACTATGGTGTACAAAGTTAAAAATCACACAACACCAGGTTACAGTCCAACAGGTTTAACTGAGCACTAGTTTTCGGAGAGCTGCTTTTTCATCATGTGGTTGTGGAGTAATTTCCTATTTCATTAAGACACTGCAGAATCCAACACTGACTCTCACATTGATACTGTTCAGTCTGTGCTGCTGTGGTCAATGTGGCTGGGTGAACGTGCCCCAACCCCACCATCGGGACCTGCAGACCAGTTGATCCATTTGGTTTCCGCTGTTGTGAGGCCAATCCTCAGGCAGCAGCTTTTACTGATATTGACTTGCGATTACTGGGGGTCAAGCTCAGGAAAATGACACAGGACGATATCGAGGAAAAATGATTTCATTGAGAAAGATTAGTATCACGGGTTTTCTGCAATGGCTGAGCACTATTACCACTGGACTGTTAACTCAGACACCAAGCAAATGAACCAGGGACCCGGATTTGACTCCAACCATGCCAGGTGTTAGAATTGAGATTCAATAAATATCTGGAATTCCGAATCTAATAACACCTATACAACCATGGTCAATTGTTGAAAAAACAAAACCATCGGGTTCACTGACGTCCTTTGAGGAAGGAACCTACTATTCTTACCTGGTCGGGTCTCGATGTGACTCTGGACTCACTGCAGTACGAATGAGCCTCAACTGCTCGCTGTGTAATTAGGGATCGCAAACAATACTGCCGAACCAGCGACGCCCTCATACTGTAACAGAATAGGAAAAAAATAGTTAATTCGGCTCTAGCTAGATTACTGTGTGCAGTTCTGCAATTCATAGTATAGCAATGATGTGATCACACTGGGAAAGTTGCAGGAGAGATTCAATGGGATATTGTCTGGGCTGAAGATTTCATTTATGAGGAAAGATTGGACAGACTGGGTTTAGTTGTCGCCGAGCAGAGGAGATTGGAGAAGACACGACTGAGATGTACAAAATAATGAGGGATATGGATAGAATAGACTGAAAGAAGCGTTTCTAATTGATGGAGGGATCTAACACTGGGGCCAAGAGATTTCGGGAAAAGGCAGAAAGGTTTCAGTATATGTGCGGAAAGGGTTAGAGAGGCGGAAACCCTTCTAAACTGAAAAAAAATTCAGATGTGAATTTGTGATGCCAAGACATATCAGACTATGGGCTAAATGATGGAAATCTTGATTCAGGTCGTTAAGCAGTTATTTTGGACAAGTGCAGCCACAAAAGGCTGAAGGACCTCCTACGATTTTGTTGTCCTCCACACTACCGTCGTTCGTGTCCCCTCCTGTCACAGGGCTCAGTTCTGGGGGCATCGTAAATGTTTTAAACCTGTCGCACTGTTCCCCCGTCAAGGTTATTAATGCCTGGCCTTCCATTCTCGATGGGACATGTCACAGGAGTAACACAAAGATGGGGTACTGGGCTAATGGTCGGATACTTGGTAGTGTGGATGAGCAGAGGGATCTTGGTGTCCATGTACACAGATATT
>NW_025206167.1:4682-6191 GCF_004010195.1 Chiloscyllium plagiosum | reverse complement strand
TTTTTTTCTCATCAGTATTTTCTTTAAGCTGAAATAATTTTGGAGCAAATTGAATACAACATTAAACTTTCCAATCACATAAATCCAATTCATTTCCGATCATTGCAATGACCAATGAAGTTGCAGCAAAATTAATAAAAAGAAACGAACAAAACTGCATTTCCGGGAATTTTACCCAGTTCAGGTTCAACCATATGAGAAGGACCATCGAGCTAAATCATCACCTTCACTTCTCTCTCCATATATACCTCTTCACGTGAGAGAGAAACGGTCTGAAGAAATTATGCGTCAAGGCTAAATGTGCGTGTGAATGTGACGGGAAATTCATGTTTGCTGTTTCATTCTGAGACAGTTCCCACTCGGAATAAATCAAGGACAAGGTATCCCTTCCAAGGAAGAGGTCAATTCCTTGGATTTTGCTGGTCGTATTATTCACTGAAAGCAGAAATATAATGGTGTGGATTCGATTCCGCTCAGGGGATTTCTTATCCCCTCGGTGCACCATGTGTGATCTTGACCGGGTCACATGTGAGCCCCTTTGCAATGAGCTGAAGTGGCCCAGAGGTTAAGGCGACGGGTTGCTTTTCCATTGTGCATGTGTGGATTTGAATCCTACTCTGGCTGTTACTTCTATCAAACACAGCTGTGGTTTCCCTATGTGCCTCGCATCTTTAGTATACATTGGATGGAGAATCTTGCTCTTTCCCTTCATTGTACCGGAGATTGGTGATAAATCGATACCATATCAAAGTAGAATTACACCAATTTGTTTCTGTTGTAAGTTAAATTGGGATAATGAAAAGGAGGGCAACGTTTCTTTCCTCCTTTCATTCTATCTTGACTTTCTATGAATTTACATCGAATGAAAGTGAAACAAATAAGGAGAGATCGGGTGCAATGGTTTATCCAGTGGGATTTTGAATTTTAATGTCACACTCCACACAAAGTTTTGATCTGTATTTTAAACAGTCAATTGAATTGGAAACGCAGAAAACTTTTCCAATGAAACGAATCTTTCATTCTTCCACAAACTTTTGCTGTGTGAATCATACCACGATCCATCATTCAGCGTGATCACCAAGTTGGCAACAGTCCACCAATTTTCTTTAGCAAACACAACTTCTGCACATACCCATCTGCGGTGTGCCCAGTGCCATTTGTTGTCTCCAGGCCACAGCACATTTCTTGGTCATGAACTTATGAGCCTAGTTCCTGATCTGTCTGATCAGTTTGAGAAACATTTTCTATCACTTCATCCCATCCCCACAGAATTCTAAAGGTATCAATAAAATAAGGCGTTAGATCAAATGATGTAGGATTGGAAGTCGGCCATTCAGCCCATCGACTCTGCTCCACCATTCAACGAACTAATGGCTGATCTGATAATCCTCAACTCCATTCTCCTGCATTGCCTCGGCAACGCTTCATCGTCTTTATGGTTCAATCTCTGTCTGGCACAGTTTGAAAATACACAACAACTCAGCCTCAACAATAGTTTTGGCAAGGAGT
>NW_025206167.1:0-4422 GCF_004010195.1 Chiloscyllium plagiosum | reverse complement strand
CAGAGCTATTATTTCGGGGAAAAACGTATAGAAACTGGCTACATAAACACTTTGACAACAACAACATGTTCTTGAGACATTTTTTGATTATAAACTGAACTCATTGCCACGTGAATCCTACATCGTTGGCAAGGCACAAATGAGACGAGGAACAGAAATCTCTCCGTTTGCCTAGATGGGTGTAACTTCAATAATTCCTTAAAGAACTGGACACGGTTCACGACAATGCAGTCACTTGATTGTACCCTCTTAAATACCTGCAATATTCATTCTCTTCACCACTAAGGCACAATTGCAGCAGAGTGCACCAACTATAAGATGCACTGGAGTAAGTCTTTCGGGCATTTTTCACAGAACCTTCAAAGCTCAACAGCTGTACTGACTATAAGGACAAAGTTGGAAGATGCAACGGAACGCCACCATTTTCAAGTTACCCTCCAATGCCCACAGCACCCTGACTTGGAAAGGAATCAGTGATAAACTCATTGGTGAAACGGTCTTGATGGGCAAAGTTGCATACTTCAGCCTTCCATCTTTTATCTAACAATTTTAAGAAAAATGTTGATTTATGCGGTGACCAGACTTGTGCTCAGTCCTTTAGCTGTTCCCTAAACTGGTTGTTGCTAAAGCTCTGCTATCATCCACAGCCTGTGGTCAACAATAGAAAATATCCGAAAACCCTCTCAATCAACTGACTCCTCTCAAGATTAGAGTGGCGTTGGAGAAGCACAGCAGGTCCGGCAGCATCTGAGGAGCAGGAAAAATGGACGTTTCAGACAAAAGCCCTTCATCAGGAATGAGACTCGGAGCATATGGGATGGAGAGATAAATGGGAAGGGTGTGGGGCTGGGGAGAAGGTAGCTGAGAGTCCTCTAAGTGGATGCCTGTGGGGGTGAACATGATATGTCAGGGAAGAAGTTGGAGTGGATAGGTGGGAATGAAGATGCACAGGTGTGACAAATCAGGCGGACGGTGTTGCGCTGGAAGATGGGAACTGGGGTAAGGTAGGGGGAGGGGAAATGAGGCAACGGGTGAAGTCCAAATTGATGCCATAGGGTAGAAGGGTCCCGAGGCGGATGATGAGTCTTTCTTCCTCCAGGCATCGGGTCGTGAGGCAGTGGCGATACAGGAGGCCCAGGACCTGCATGTCCTCGGGAGAGTGGGAGGGGGAGTTGAAATGTTTGGCCATGGGGCGCTGGGGTTGATTCTTGCGGGTATCCTGGAGATATTCGCTGAAGTGCCCTGTGAGAACACAGCTCCTCTCTCCAACTAAGAGGAGACCGCACCGGGAGGAATGTATACAAGAAATGACATGTGTAGAAGTGCAGGAGAAACTATGATGGATGTGGAAGCCTCCATTTGAGCCTTGGAGAGAGGTGGGGAGGTAGATGTGGGTGCAGGTTTTGCAATTCCTGCAGTGTCAGGGGAAGGTGCCAAGCGGGAAGGGTGGGTCATTGGAGGGCGTGGACTTGAATACGTAGTCACAGAGTGAATGGTCTTGGCGGAAAGCGGATGGGGTGGGGAGGGGAACATATCCCTGGTAGTGAGATCCGTTTAGAGGTGGCGAAACTGTCAGAGGATGATGCGATTTATGCGGCGGTTGGTGGGCTACAAGATGAGGACCAGGGGTGTTCTGTCCTTGTTGTGGTAGGAGGTGTGGAGTTCATGGGCGGAGGTACGGGACATGGATGAGATGCGTTGGAGGGCATCTGCAACCACATAGGAGGGGAAATTCCGGTCTTTAAAGAAGGAGGACATCTGGTGTGTTCTGTAGTGGAGCTGGACCTTTGGGAGCAGATGCGATTGAGGTGGATGAATTGGAAATACAGTGTAAAATTTGCGCAAAAGGTGGGGTGGGAGGAGGTATAATCCAGATAGCTGTGGAAATCAGTGGGTTTGTAAAAAGTGTCAGCAACACTGACCTCGAGGGATATATTTCCAACCCCACCCCTATCCACTTTTCACAAAGACTGTTTCCTCCACGACTACCTAGTCAAGACCACGCCCTCCAATGACCCACCCTCCCCTCGTGGCACCTTCCCCTGCCACTACAGGAATTGCAAAACCTGCACCCATATCTTCCCTCTCACATCCTTCCAAGGCTCCAATGAGCCTTCCACATCCATCAAATGTGCATGTACACTTCCTCACGTCTCATTTATTGCATCTGTTGCTCGCGAAGCGGTCTCCTCTACATTGGGGCCAACAGACACCTTCTTGCAGAGCGCTTCAGAGAACATTTCCAGGGCACACGCAACATTCAACCACAACGCCCCATGACCAAAAACATCAACTACCCCCCCAACCGACTCTCCCACAGACATGCAGTTCTTGGGTCTCCTCCACCGCCATTCCCTCACCACTAGACGCCAGATCTTCCACCTCGGGACACTTCAACCCCAGGGCATCAACGTGGTCTTCACCAGTTTCCTCATCTTCCCACACCCACCATATCCGAATTCAAACTTTCTAGCTTGGCACCATCCTACTGACCTGTCGCACCTGTCTATCTTCCTTCCCACCTATCCGCTCCACCCTCTTTTCCGACCTATCACCTTTAACCCCATCTCCATCCACCTCTTGCACTCTCAGCTAAATTCTTCCCAGACTCAGTTCTCCCGTTTATCTCTCCACCCTCGAGGCGCCCAGCTTTATTCCTGATGAAGGGCTTTTGCTCGAAATGTTATTTTTTCTGCAACTCGGATGCTGCCTGACTGGCTGTGCTTCTTCAGCACCACTCTAATCTTGATTCTGATTTCCAGCACCTGCAGTACGCACTTCCGTTCTGATTCCCCTGTCCATTGAACTTGAATAGGCCATTGAATAGGCCGTTGCTAAAGTTCCAGCATTATTTCCCTGCTCTTATATTCCCACCTGCGGTTAAGAACAGAAAGTATCTCCAACCCCTCGAGACCACTTGATCCCTTGTCCAATCAACTTCAAAAATTCGTGAATGTCAACTCCAATTTTTTTATTACTTTGAACCACTCAGTATTCACATATTTAACATTGTTCCTCCCCAAATTCATTACCACCCACTTCACTGGATTGAATTCCTTTCAGCGCATTTTCTTTCCAATTGTTTACAATCTCCCTGCAGTCTATGGCTTTCTTCCTCATGGTTAACGACATGACTAATTATTACCTGATTTGCAAACTGCTAAATGATGACCCCGACAAATAAGTATAAATCATTGACCGAGATGAGAAAACAATGGAACTCATAGAAGCCATGGTTCATAAGCTTGTAGAGGACATCAGAATTGGAGACTGTAAATAAGGTGATCTAAGATTCCAGAAGGATCTTAATCCAATGCATCTTTGGGCTGAAATATTTCACATGGAGTTCAATCTGCATAAATGGAAGGTATTGCATTTTGCTACGTCAAATAAGAGTAGGGCTGAAACAATTAGTGATAGGGCGTTGCATAGTGTTGGGGAAAACGGAGGCCAGGGATGCAGTTAAATATTTATTTTTAGTTTGCTTCTCATATAGACAGAATGGTTAATAAAGAATTGTCATCCTGCCTGCGCTGCACAGTCCTTTGAGTGTAGGAGTTGGTGTGTTATGTTGAAGTTGAATAGGACATTGTGTGAGGCCTCTTCTGGAATACTGTGTCCAGTTCTTGTCGCCCAGTAATAGCGAGGAAATTATTCAGCTGGAGTAGGTTGAGAAGAGGTGTACCAGCATATTGGTAGTGGGGAAGGTTTGAGTTATAACGAAAGGCTGGATAGGTTGAGAATATTTTCACTCGAGCACTGGAGGTTGAAAGGCGAGCTGATAGAAATTTATAAATTATTGAGAGTTCGAATACAGTTAGCTTTAACTGTCTTTTCTCCAAGGAACGACACTTCAAGACGAGAGGGTAAATGTTTCAGGTGAAAAGAGAAATATTTAAAATAAGACATGACAGGCTTTTTTAAAAAGGAGGATGGTTTATGTGTGCAATTCAATTCCTGAGACAGTGATGAATGAAAGTACATTTACAATATTTACAGGATATTTGGATCGATAAATGAATTGGAAAGTTTCAGTGGGATTAGAAAAAAAGCTATTCATTTATGCCGAGTCCATTATTTAGTGCCCAGAGGGCAGTTCAGAATCAACCACGATATTATGGATCTGGAGTCATATGCCAGCCAGATCAGATAAGTATGGCAGTTTCCTTCCCTATCAGGCATTCGTTAATCAGATCTACAACAACTGATTGAACATCATCATTAGACTCTGCAACTCTAAGTATTTATTGAAATAAAATTCCAGCATATGCCATGCCAGGATTTGAACACGTGTCCACAGAATTACATCTGGCCATTTATATTAACAATGCAGTAATAATATCACAAGGGCATTATTAACCCTCAGCAATTACAGGAACGGTGAGATGCGACTCGTTTAGTTTGGCATTATGTTCAGTATGA
>NW_025206166.1:0-11218 GCF_004010195.1 Chiloscyllium plagiosum | reverse complement strand
TGTTCTTTATGGAAGGAATTCTGCCGTTCTAACTCAGTGAGGAACCACCACACGACAGAGCCGCATTGATACAGTTAACTCTCCAGAAAACGAGGGAGATGTATTAAATCGCTCACCTAGACAGCGAGCCTCACTGGCCATGAAAGGTTTTGCTTTTAAAAATATATTTCTGAACTTTTCATCTGATCTGCTTCGGGTTATATTGCACTGTATTTTCTGCTTGTCAAATATTTACGTCGTTCACGGAAGAGATTGCCATGCTGTCTGTCTGCTTGGAACGAAGTTATCGATTTGTTCATGAATGAGTCACTTTACTGTCAATTTCACATTCAGTTTCGAAACTATGAGTAGGAGTAGGCCATTCCTTTCTTATACCCTGCTGCATCATTCCATGTGATCATGGCTGATCGTGCCATTAAGTCGCCTTGCTTTTATCCCAAAATCGTTGATCCATTTAGCTCCAAGAACCATATTTTACTCCTTCGTAAAAACATTCCAAGTTTTGGTCTCGAGCATTTTCAGTGCTAGAAAATTCCACAGACTTCCCACTCTCTAGGTTAAATGAAACTTCCTCGGTCATGGTGCTAAATGGCCTATCCTATATTTCTTAGCCTGTCGGTTCTGGACTCCTCTGGTCACGGGGATGATCATTTCTGATTTTCGCCTGCCCAGTCTTGCTGGATTGTACAGATTCAGGCGATTGAGCCACTGGAGCCCGTTCGACTATTCAATGAGATCATGACTGATCTGTGGGCAAGTTTTATGAGAATGCCCCCGACCCACCTCATTCTGCTGAACTCCAATGATCAACGTAGAAAGCGAACACATACATATTCATTCATCACTGCCACCATCCAAGACTGGTGAATCCTTGATGTACTGGCTCTGTAAACATCATTCCTCAGATAAGGAGACTATTACACAATATTATATTATGTTATGTAATATTATATTATATTATATTATATCTTGTATTTTTCACGTCAGGCTCAGGAAGCTTGACCTTATCTCAAATTCTTTCATTGAACTGCATATTGGCTCAACCATTAGCACTACTGTCACTGCACACCACGCAGTCAGGTTTGACTCCACGCTCAGGAGGTTGTCTGTGTGGTGTTTGCACATTCTCCTAAATTCCCCATCTGCCACGATGGAGTTCCAATCAGAGTCCACATGTGGTTTTCCCTTGCAGTCTTGATAGAACATCTTTAAACGTTTTGTTTGTACCCATCACGAAATTCCCAGTGTTATCAATTGCAGGAAAGATTATCAATCCATTACTTACCTTTGGTAGTGGATAAATACCCAGATTGTGGAGGGAAGGGAATTCTCCTCCGAATGCTTGGCTGTTCCGCACACAGCCCAACGATGTGCAAGTTTGGTGGATTGTTCAAGATAAATTGCCCTGAGTAAGTAGGAAGGTGCAGGTTGTGTAGATGAACCATGGGAAGTGCCAGGCTACAGTGACAGAGTGGTGATGTAGTCTGTGTGTCAGGGTTAATGTGGATTTGGTGAAGCAAATGGCCGCCTTCCTCCTGCTCTACCTTCTATGTTTCTGTGTTTGCAAATGTAAATATGTGTTTGGTTGAAATCTTCTGTCTCTACATGAAACTCGACGTGCAGCAACGCAGTGACCATTGACCTAATCTGTCTCTACAGGTGACTTGAGGTCTACAGCATAGCGGTCATGACTGACCAGCTCTGTTTCTACATGTAATTGCAAACCCACCGTGCTGTCATGCAAATTGACCTGTTCTTGCCCTAAGTGAGTCTCTGATCCCTTAACACTGTGGTGATCAAAAACCTGTCTTACCTCTACAGGTGACCACATAAACACAACACTTTGGGTATCACGAACCTGCTCTATCCTCTCACGTGACTCCATTCACTGCAATGCGATAACCACTAATACGTTATGGACCGACATGTGACTCCAGGCTCAATGCACGATGGTCATCACTGACATGCGCTGTGTCTACTTATGAATCCAGACCCAAAGAATTGTGTTTAACACTCAACTGCACGTCTCCCTACGTGTTACACCATACCCACAGCATTAACTTACAATGATTTCAAGCCAACAGTACTGTGGTTTTCATTGACATGCTCCTTCTTGACATGTTCCTCCATACCCATAGCAATTACTGACCTGCTCCGTGTCTGCATGTGACTCCAAGTAGAGAACTGTAGCTTTCATTAACCTTGATCTGTCTTCGATGTAACTACAAGACAAAACTCTACTATAATTCTCATTGACATTTTCTGTCTCCACATGTAACTCCAGATCCACAGCATTCATGTTAACACTGCCCTCCTCTGGGCCCATACGAACCTGCAGATCTAAAGCATTGTGCTTGCTATTGGTTGTTTTTTAATTCTACTTGTGACTCCAAATGCACATCACTGTGGTCAACGTTGACCTGTTCTTCTTCTACATGTGAAACCAGATCCACAGCACTGCGTTTACTACTGAACTGCTCCACCACTACATGTAACTCTTGGCGCACAACACTTTGGTTATCACGTTCTTGTCTATTATTGCATGTGATACAAGGCCGACTGCACAGTGGTGAGCACGGACTTTCTCTGTCTCTGCACATGACTGCAGGCCACAGCATTGTGATTATTACAGACGGCCTCTGTCTCGAAGTGTAACAGTTGGCCAAGAGCACTGCAGTTATCACTGACCATTTCGGTCTCGATGTGTAACTTCAGACCCACAGCACTGTGATTATTGCTGGCTTATTCTGGCTTTTCATGTCACACAGACGAAAAGGATTATGGACATCAGTATGGGCTCACAGCCCTGCCAGTACTTCTGAGCTACTCTGGACTGACGGGTGTGTCCATGCCCATACAGTGGTGATCAATAATCTGCTGTGTCTCTGCAGGTTATTTCATATCCGCAACACTCCGGTTATTACTGATGTGATATATTTCCACATTTGACACCAGACGCACAACACCCTTCTGCCCTCTAGTCTGTTGTTTCAGGATGTAACTCATGGTGAACAGCATGTTGGTTGAAACTTATCTGATCAGTGTTAGCATTTGTGTCCAGACCCACAACACTTGTTATTACTGACCTGTGGTTTCTTAGCACATGAATGCAGACCAACAAAGCTGTAGTTGCAACTATCCTGCTCTGTCGTTCAATGTAAATCCAGTTCCACAGAACTGTGATTATCCCTGGCCTGATCAGTTTCTACATATGATGCCAGACATTTAACATTGTGGCAAACATTCATCTATATGTCACTACACGCAACACCACACTCACGGCAATTTGGGTCCCATTGATCTGGTCTGGGCTTACAATTGAATCCAGACCAATAACACTGTGAATGATATTGATCTGGTATCGACCTAATGTGATTCCACATCTTCAGCATTTTTTTTTTACTGATCTGCCCTGTCGCTCCATATGACTTCAGATCTGCAGTACTTTTGGTTATAATTGACCTGTTTGATCTTTCCATTGACTCCAGAACAACAACACTGTGTTTCAAATTGACCTGTTTCAGACCCTACATGTGACCCCCAGATCTTCCGCACTGTGGTTGCATGGACCTGCTCAGTTTCGACATGAAAATCGGAGCCCAAATCACTCATGGTATCTCTGACCTGTTCTGGATCTACATGCGACTGCAGATCTTCAGCGCTGTAGTTATTACTAACCTGCACTTTTCTATATGTGAATACAGCACCACAGAACTATAGTGACCACTGACAACTCTGTCTGTGTACGTGACGCTAGATCCACAGCACTGCATCTACTACTCATCTGATCTATGTCTCCAGGTGCTGCCAGTCTCATAGAACTGCAAATGCAACTGATGTTATTTGGTTCTATAGTTTGCTCCAGCCACAACTCTGACTTAGTAATAGACCTGCAGGACATACTTGTGATTCCAGCCTAGCAGTATTGTAGATATCATTGATGTACTTTGTTTTCAAGTATGACTGTGGAACCACAACACTCTAGTGATCCCTGACCAGGTCTGTCTCTGCATGTGACACTAAACGAACAATACTATGATACTCACTGACCTGCTGTGCCACTGCATGTGAGTCTAGTCCAAAATCACTGTGGTTACCATTGACCTGGTCGGCGTCGAAATGTGAATGAAGACCAACGTGCTGTGGTTGCCACTGACATGCTCCATTTCGACGTGTGTATGTATAAGTTCTGGCCAACTGCACTGTCGTAAGCATAATCTGAACAGTCTCTACATGTGACTCCAGACCCATACCACTATGGTTGCCACGGACCTACTCTGTCTGGACATGTGATCCCCAGGTCAACAATATTATGGTCACCACTGACCTGCTTCATCTCCAGATGTGACTTCGAAACAAAGAGAACTGCGATTACTACTGACCTGTTTTTATCTTCATATGATTCCAGATGCACAGCACTTTCGTCATCAAAGACCTGTTCCATTTATAAATGTAATACAGTCCCACATCACTCTGATTATCAATAATCTCTTCCAGGTCTCCTGCGTTCTCGTGACTCTAGACTCAGCGTTGTGATTACTACTCGCCAAAGAACAAAGAAGTAAGATCAAAGAAAATTACAGCACAGAAACCGGCCCTTTGCCCCTCCGGCCATCCGCTAATCCAGATCATCTATCTAAACCTGTCGATTATTTTCTAAGGACCTGTACCCCTCTGCTTTCTGCCCATTCATGTATCTGTCTCGGAACATGTAAATGACTGCATCATGGCGACCTCTCCTACCTCCAGTGGCAACGTGTTCTAGGAAATCATAATCCTCTGCGCAAAGAATATCCCTTAAAGTTTTCCCCGCTCACCTTCAACTTGTGATCTCTAGTAACTGAGTGCCCCAAACTGGGAAACAGGCTTTTTGCTATCCATCTTGTATATACCTCTCATGATTTTATAGAATTCACTCATCTCCCCCCCTCAACATCCTTATTTCTAATGAAAATAATCCTTATCTGCTCAACCTCTCTTCCTGTCTTGGGGCGGCCCATAGTAGGCGACATCCTGGTGAGCCTCCTCTGCACCCTTTCCAAGCCATCTACATCCTTTTGATAATATGGCAGTCAAAACTGGAGGCAGTATTCAAAATGAGCCCAAGCACTAGGCCCACTTCCTTCTCAATTTTTCCTATCCGTGTACTTGTAAAAATGCTTTTTAAATGTCTTTAATGTATCTGCGTCAACCGCTTCCACTTGCAGCCCCTGCCAGACACTGTATGAAAACGTGGCCCCTCAGGTTCCCTTTTATTCATTCCCCTCAAGTATAAACTGACGCCCACTGGCACTTGAATCCCCGGCACTGGAAAAAAGAGTGAGTGCATTCACCTATTTCCTGTCTCCCATGATATTAAGCACTTCTATAAGGTCCTGCCTCAGTCTCCTACCCACTGATTAAAAATATTCTACTTTGCTCTACCCCTCACTGTCAGTCAGACATTGAGTACCTGCAACATGCTTGCGAATTTAGCCTGCACTGTTTCCAGATTAATAACATTCTTCCTATAACAAGGTGACCAAAGCTGAACATAATATTTAGATGAGATTCCTTGAAGTATGGCAACAAGCCCTTCTGCCCAACAAGCCCACACCGACGATCTGAAGAGTAATCCTCGCAGGCCCATTCCTCTATCCTGTATTTACCCCTTACTAACACACCGAACAATATGGGCAATTTAGCACGGTCAATTCACGCATCCTGCCCATCTTTGGAGTGTAAGCCACCGTGCCATGCCAATGCTCCCAGCTGTCGCTGCACCAATGGCCTCTGCAATGGCAACGGAACATCCCAACCTCTATACTCAATACCCTGACCTTGTTGACTAGCCTACCTGTTACTCCACTTCTCGCACATGAACGCCAAGGTCCCTCTATTCCAGTACGCGCCTTAAGAACCTGCAATTCACCATGAAACTCCTCGGACAAAGTGTGCATTGCAGATGTTGGAAATCAGAGTCGAGAGTGTGGTGCTGATAAGGCACAGAAGGACAGCCAGCATACGAGGAGCAGGAGAATCGACATTTCCAGCATAAGCCCTTCATCAGCCCTATTCCTGGTGAAGAGCATTTGCCCAAAACATCAATTCTCCTGCTCCTCGGATGTTGCCTGAAAGGGCAATACATGTGCGCATTATTTATTACTTTGCAAGGAAGCACACCCACAATCACAATGAATAGGTACACATACTGACACCTTACAGGTAGTGATATCTTCCAAGTGAACGTTTGATACAGAATCAGTTTCACAACGATGGAAACTGCACAGTTGATTTAGATATGAGATGTTTCATTCGGTGAGAATATAATGTGAAAATGTTGAGGCTCCATAAATTTTAGAATCTAATAATACTTTGTTTCTTCTCGCTGTTTGATGCATTTAAGAATTCGATTAAAGCATAGTTCAACGCATTCATCAATTGCTCTCTAAAATTAGTCTTGCTCATGGCAGAACGGCAAGTGTGTGTTTTGTTTTTGTTTTTTGTAGCGTTTCAGCAGCTGCAGCATGAACCCATTTCACGTGCAAGGTCTGGCATTCATAGGGGACTGTAACCAAAGTAATACATACATCTCCATATCGAATAAACCATCAACATTCTCCGAGATCACAGACAATAAAACAATTTTTCACGTTCATCTGCTTCTGCTTAAATGGGCATTTAAGCGGGCATTGGATAGGCATATGGAGGATAGTGGGCTAGTGTAGGTTAGGTGGGCTTGGATAGTGGGCTTGGATCGGTGCAACATCAAGGCCGAAGGGCCTGTACTGCGCTGTATTCTTCTATGTTCTATGTTCTATGCTTCTGCTTAACTCGCAGGGACAACCTCACGAAGGATGCAATATATGTGCTCTAAGTCACAAAAATTATGCTTTAAAGCACGAAATAATTGCCTACCCTAAGACATTAATAGGAACGTTTATCCAAAAAAGACTTTTGCTTTTGCAGTTACATGGGAGGTCAGCAGAGATTTGCATGGGATCAGCTTGAACACAAGGGGAACAAAGAGAGAAAGAGAGATTGAGGGAGACGAGTAGCCTCAGAATCATCAGGCTTTTTAAAGTCATTTATTCAAATTGTTTCCCGTCGCTGTCTCACTCCCTCAAAACACACACACACACACACACACACACACACACACACACACACACACACACACACACACACACACACACACACTCAACATTCCTCGGTATGTTGTCAGGGAAGAGGCCGACCATCTTAATGATCTCTAGTTCAATTCTACAACACACAATCTAACATTTAATTCTCACTATCGATCTATGTCATTACTTCATGTTCAGACCAGCAGACAGTGAGGTTATGATTATCAAAATTTTAATTAATTGAATCAAAATGGGTACCATTTTTCTCTCTCTCTCGACCCGTCTCCCTCTCTCTCTCTCTCTAACTCCCCCCACCTCATGTGCATGTGCCCACACACACATACAGAGAAGCAGACACACAGACAATGTGTCAGAGCAGTTCATCTGCGAAGAGAGGCTAGCAAGCTCAGTTTGTTTTCTTCAGAGTAGAGAAGGTTCCGGGGACTCCTGTTTGTGGTGACTATGCTTCTGAAGGCACATGCAGATTGGATACGATATAATTGGTCCACTTCATCGAAACGTCAGGACCAACGAGGTTACGAGTTTGTGGAAAATGACATGGTGGTAGATGGGACTTGAGGAAATAATTTGTCATTCAGCAAGAGTTGGCCCTCTGGAATGCTCTGCCTGGGAGGTTAGCTGAGGCGGAAGCCTACACCTTATCAAAAGTACTTGATGGTGATAAACTTTTGATAAAGCGGCCTTAAATAGTTTTAGTCCATCTTTGGCAGCGGAGAACCGAAAGGGCTGATGGATCCCTTGAGCAGTTTGTTATTTATTGATTCCGAGGGTCTCCCTCAGGTTTCAGGAATCCCATGGGATCCTGTTACGACAAAATAATGAGAATTCTGGAGTTTTCATAGAACGCAAGGAAGCCATTCCAGCCATAGTGTACATATTGGTTCATTAGAATGATGCCCAGCTGGTCCTATTCTCCAGTCCTCTCTCTACAGACCTCTCCATTCATCACTTGCAAATATATATAGAGAGCACTCTTTTGAAATCTTCGATAGAATCTTCCTCCACTACTCTTCCAGGCAGTGCATTACAGTTCTGATAACTCTCTGAGGAATAACTCTGAATGGGACAACATGAGCAGAGTTTGGGGAGCACAAGGAGCTGGGGAGACTTTTTGCAAATCCAAACAAATCTCTGACTGAAACCTTTCTCCTCATCTCATCCTTAGCTCCATTGCTGCCAATATTGAAATTATAATCCCACTTACTGACCCAACAACTAATGGAGTCGAAATATCCTTCTTTACCCTGTCAAAATCGTTCACAAATTTGAACACGTGAATGAAGTTAACTCTTTTTGGCGCCGAGTAAATCAAACCGTTTCTCTAATCTTATTTTTCTGTAAAATCCAGCACTTCTCGTCGCTGGTGCACACTGCTACAACTACACATCGGTGGTAGAAGGCTGGGTACATGTAGGTAAGTTACCCACCACGTGGGCTTCTTTGTCTGGAATGGTGTTGACTTTCTTGAGCATTGTTCGAGTTACACCCGCTCACGCAAGTCAGAAGCTTTCTATTGCATCCCTGCCTTGGGCCTTGTTAATGGTGAAACGTATTTGGCGAATCTTCCATGGCTCTGAACTGCTTTTGAAATCTTCGTATTGAAATGGAAGCATTTATACTATATTCAGTTTCAGATCAACAGTAACCGTCAGCACATGAATAGCGTGCATTTAGAGGCTGAGAGAAGCTCCCTTTCTTTAAAAGGTTGAATTTGAAACATCTTGACGGCAGCTCCATACCAGTGGCGGAACAGTAATGTTGGCAGTCGTGTTCCAGTAATTGTATTCAGTGATCCTGAGAGAGTGGGTATTGTTTCTGCCTCACAACGTTCGTTGTTGAAGGGACGATGGCATCATTAATGTTCACAGATGCCTTTCCCGTTGATATTCATGTGGTTTTACAATGGCTGCTTCTCAAGAAATATTAGTTCCCTTCTGCCAGAATATTTTGCACATGATTACGCAATGGTGTTGTGGATGGGGTGCTGTTGTAACGACTCAGAACTGAAGTTGGCAAGATAGCTGTTTGAGCTTTCTTTTAGCTAACACAAGATGGCTGAAAGGTTGTGACAGTTACATACAAAAGACCGTCAGAGCTAAATTTGTAGTCAGCATATAGGTAAACTGGATAAGATAAAATTATCCGCAGGAGGAAACATTATGGAATTTATCATCTCTCTGTAAAAAGACAGTTCTCAGGATATAAACAATCTAGTAAGTGGTATTTTTGTAATCTGTAGTTTAACCACTTTAAAACTTTAAACAAGTTTATATTTAGTAGAAAGTAAAAGGCAAATTCTGATATTACAGTGTTCTGAAGGATTTAGTAAACTCTACAGTTACAAAGACAAACAATAAATTAGTAGGATATGGTTAGTTGCATTACTTAAGGAAATCCTCATCGGTAATATAGAGGCCTAATGCATTTTTTGGGCATGATAAAGTAATGAATAGTGTAAATGTGACTTCCAAAAAAAATGAAAACATGACTCTGGAGTGTGGGAGAAACGTTCACTGCGAGGGAATGATTAAACAGTGAAACCTAAGTGTAATCGTTCACTCGTTGTTAGTGGAATCTAAACAAGTTTCATTTGTTGGCTTGATGAAGTTGTTAGGTGTTTGAATTTTACTCTTGTCAGTGGAATTCGAATAGGTGTCTTTGCTAAGAAAAGTTATTTAGTGATGTAAAGCTTTTTAGAGAGAAAATAATAATGATCTATTTAAAAATGAAACGAAAGTTTCAAATTGACATGCAGCATGTAAGCAGCAGAGTTCGTAAACTGCAGTTGCAAGTCAGAGGAACTGTTATTCGATTCTCAGGCTGAGTTGCAAGAGTGGATGTTCTAAATTTGTCCGCTGTTGATTATATAATAGTTCATTTTAAAGAACCTTATAACACTTTTCAGAAAATAATATTGCTCCTAACCTGCCATTCTCAATCAGTCCGGAATTTGGAACAGTTCTTCATGGAAAGCAAGTATTCAGGTAATTAGTAAATAATGACACGCAGCTAGTAAATGTATGGGAAGAATACAACTATCAGAAGCATTGTAAGACCCCAAACACAGATGTTATACGAATCTGGCAGTCACCATGAGATTATAGGGCTGTCCATGTAGTTACGAATCATTGATTGCATCTTTAATGGTTTCAATGTCTATTTAGTTGTTGTGCTGAACAATTATGTCAATGCTGCGCCAGTTTTTGTGACGCGGATGGAAGTAAACATTGTATTTCCATGGGGAACCCAGAACATCATTGTCCTTCCAATCCGAGCTGCGATGAAGAGGGAAACTGCACCCCGTGGAAACTACATCGGGATTGTCTTTGGTCTCTCATACAAATGTGGAAATAGAGCTCTGGACGATCTAAGAACTGCACAATGGGAGACTCCAATTTGATATTTCTCCCTACAACATATCATTCTTGCTGTTTGGTTTTGACCTTCCCGAATGTTGGTGAATTTGCACACCTCCAGGCATGTTTTCCTCCTTGGAGTAAGCTTCCAGACTTCAGGCAGTAGGGGAAGAGTTACTTCTTATAGAATGCATGAGTCTTCCAACAAAACATGCAGCTAAAATAAAGAATACTATTGATATCGTAAACTGTTGAATCAATAGTAACCTCTGGGAATTTCGAGACAGATAATGACGCATTGAAATGTAACTGAGAGTCTTAGGAATATGCTTAAATTTTCTCGTGGGAAATTCTGATTTGCAGAATACATTTGCTCGTTCATATATCAAGTAAAACGCAGTCCAATCTTATTCTGCATTTTCCGCTCATGTCCTCATTGAAAATATTTTCTGGTAAGAGTGAAGGATATTTCAGCATATGTTTCAATTGATGTAGAAGCATAGTCTATATCACAGCATACATCAAAGTGTATATGCAGCAACTCAAAAGCTGCAGCATGAATCCCATTTCATGTACAAGGCCGGTTATCCAAAGTGATACATCACTGAATAAAACGTTTCGATTCCACAGAGAATAGACCATTTATATTGTTCATAACAATATAAAATTAGCCGAGAGTACAAATAATAAAATGATTGATTGTATTCGACGCTCCATTTCTGATCTTCGGAGATT
>NW_025206165.1:8008-11217 GCF_004010195.1 Chiloscyllium plagiosum | reverse complement strand
TGATTGTCAGATCTACTCTGATTACCTCAATGACTAAAGGGAACTGACGTACTGTGACCTGTGCCTTTTGCTTTCTGTTGACAACATGAATTTTACTCCTTGACTGTTTGGCTCCTCAGTCAGTGTCAGCCGCCTCCTGCCAATATTTCAGTTCCTGAAATCTTACTTTGCACTACATTAGAATAGATATTATTTGGTGCATTTCAGTTTCTAGCAGAATTTTTTTTCATTATGAACTTTGCTAGGTGGATTTCTCTGAACTTTATTTGGTCACAAGTCATTTGTACCCACTCTGAACTGGTCACTGTTATTTAAAGATTATTTTGAACATTGTACTTGTGTGAATTTTAATGGTGACTGTTTCGTGTTATTTGTTTTATCACTGTGATTCCCTGTTAACACTGTGAGATAGTGTTGTTCAGAATTTCAGGTTGGTTAAGGGTTAGTTTACCTCTCGTTATTGGCTGTGTAAAACGGGAGTGCGGTTTTTGATCAACCTATGTGAGCTTTCGGGAGGTGAATAATTATTACTCTCTCACAATCTGTCCCTGTCAGTTTCTGCCATCTGAATGTGTGAGTGTAGTCATCAGTCTGTACCTGTCCATTCTTCCACAGTGATTATGTTAGTGTAACTATCACAATCCCAATCCCAGAATGTCTGATGTGAGAATGTGTAAGGGTATTTACCATTGCAGTGCCTATCAGTCTTTACTATGAGACTGTTTGACTGGCTTTATCAATCTGTACCCGTTTCTTTCTACTCAATGAATTTGTCTGTGTAATTTTCAGTGTTCCAATATCAGTCTCTGCTATGTAAATGTGGGAGTGCTTTTATCAGAATTACCTCGTCCATTTCTCTGTTGGGAATATGTCAGTGTGGTTATCAACATGTCCCTGTCAGCTTCTGTTTTGTGAGTATCTCAGTTTAGTTAAACTTTTCCACACAGGTTGTGATGTGCGAATATGGCAGTCTAGTCATCAATCTGTACCTGTCTGTTCTTCCACAGTCATTATGTTTGTGTAATTATCAGTCTATCCTTTAGGTCTCTGCTGTGAGAATGTGTAATTGTAGTTGTCAATCTGTCGCTGTCAGTGTTTGCTCTTTGAATGTGAGAGTGTATTTACTAATTGGTCCCTGACAATTACTGCTATGTAAATGGGGGTTTTGCTATCCATGTCTTTAGGTTCATTTTTGTTATGTGAATGTTTGACTGGCATTACCAATCGGTACCTGTCAGTTTCTGCTCAGTAAATATGTCTGTGCAATGAACAGTCTATCCCTATCAGTGTCTGCAACGAGTCTGTGTGAATGCTTTTATCAGTCTCACCTTATCAGTTTCTGTGTTGTAAACATGGTCATCAATCTTTACCTGACATTTTCTGGTTTGTGAATATGAGAGTTTGGTTATCAATTTGTACCTGTCAGCTTCTGCTTTATGAATATCTAATTTTGGCTTAATCTGTTTCTGAATATTTCTCTGGTGTGCATATGGCAATGTAGTTATCTATCTGAACCAGTCTGTTTCTATTACGTGAATATGAGGGCAGCTATTAGTTAGAATGATGGCTTGGCTTTAAAAGGTGCATTTTGTCCTGTCCATACTAGTTCATATACAAAGCAATAAAGAAGAAATTGGAATAACTTAACTCTACTGGAATACTTAACAGAATAATGGATACAGTATCACTTGCTAATTAACTGTTCCAATACAGTAATATCCCATAAACATCCTTGGCAAAAGATAAATTCAATAAAGTATATATCCATTCAGGCTGTTTCTGTTCCAACTTTAAAAGAAGCCTCAAACTGTTTACTCTAGTGCAGACTTCTTGACACTTCTCCCATAAAACCTCTCTTCAGCAAGAAAGAAAGAACAAAATAAATATCTTCAAGCCACAATATCATCAAACCTTCTACCCCTCTTAAAAAGAACTGATCAATATACAGAGATGGCCCAATTTCTAAAAATTCCTTCGCCTTACATTATTAGTAAACAATACGTACACACTTCATTGACTCTAAGCATGCAAACACTCACTACGACAGCCCACTTTTTCCTGCTATGTAACGCTTCCATCTTTTTTCATCAAAGTCACAACAACACCTTGGCAATTAGGTTCTCTCGCCCTGCAATGTATGTAATTTGCAAATTGAATGGCTGCGATAGTAAGCTTCATCTAAACGTCTATAATTTTTGTTCTTAAATTTCTCCAAAAACAATAAACTCAAGGTGTCCTTCTCAAACATGAAGTATTTCTGTTGATGAGTCTTCAGCTTTCTGTAAAGATGCCCGATAGGTCTCAAAGTGTTGCTCTCGTGGCTCGGTGGCTCTGCCTTAAATTTGCTCTTCAAGAACAAAAAGACAAAAACCCGTTAAAGCCACAGTCTCAATCTCTCATTTCCTGCATTGTGGATATGAAAATTCATTTATCGATCTGTACCTGTCCATTCTTGTCACACGAACATACAAATGTTCTCATTAATGTGTCCCTGTCAGTTATTGCAATTCAAGTGTATGACTATTGTTATAAATCTACCCTCTCAGTTTCTGCTGTGTGAATGAGAGTTTAGTTATCAAACTGTACCTGTCAGTTCATGTTCTGTGAAATGGGAGTGTTATCAACTTGTACCTGTCAGTTTCTGCATTGTGAATATGGGAGTGCACTTATTAATCTTTCTAGGACAGTTACTATTGTGTAAAGTGAGAGTGTACTGACCTATCTGTCCGTCTCAGTTTCCGACATCTGAATGTAATTTTAGCTATCCTAAAGTACCTGAGAGTTTTTCTTTTATCTTTGGCAATGAGAGTGTCACTTTCAGTCTCACCTTCACTCTACCTGACAGCAGTTAAGTTTGGTTATTGATCTGTAATGCTATCTTCTGATAGGTGAACATTTGAGCACAGTTATTCATCTGTGTGGGTTACTTTCTGATATCTGAATATGAAAGTGTTGTTGTCAACCCATTCCTGTTGGTATGTGCAATGAAAATAAGAGAGTGTGTGTCACTTTCTGTCATGTGAACATCTGAGTGTTATGAATCTATCCATGACAGTGCCTGCAAAAGGGGTGTGTGTGTGTGTATGTGTAACTGCCCTGTTAATATGTGTCGTCATCAATGCGTTTTTGCTTGTTTCTGCAAAATGAACGAGTGAACAAAGGTATCAATGCATGCCTGTCAGTTTCTATTTGGTAAAGGGATGTATCTC
>NW_025206165.1:0-6754 GCF_004010195.1 Chiloscyllium plagiosum | reverse complement strand
TATCTTGTCCATTCCAACACAAACACACCAGATGGCCATTTAATCCCATGTTCCTGCTAACAGCCCATAACCCTGCAGCTGAGAGCACTGCCTATTTCTGCAATCTGAATTTAGTTTTCAATTTGTTCCTGCCAGTCTCTGTTTCATAGATATGTCAATATAGCTATCAATTTGGACCTGTCCATTCTTCCTGTATGAATATTTGAATGGAGTTATCCATCACTACTTGTAAATGTCAAAATACAGTTATAAATACATATTTGTCACTCTCTACAATGTGTGAGTTTATTGAGCAGCCTGTCCCTGTCAGTTTCTGTTCTGTTAATCTGAGAGCATCAGTAATAACCTGTACCTGTCTGGTTCTGGTTTGTTAATAGGTGAATGCAGTTATCAACATATACCTGCCAGTTTCAGTCAGTGTGCATGTGAGAGTGCTGTTATCAAACTGTACCTGTCAGATTTTGCTGTGTGAATGTGACTGTCATTTTCAGTCTCTGTCAATTCTGTCATGTGAACAAGAGATTGTCAATCAATGTATTGCTGTCAGATGCTGCAATGAGAATGTGTGACTATAGTTATCAATCTGTCCACGTCACTTTCTGCTATATGCATACAGGCGTGTAGTTATCAATCTGTACCTAACAGTTTCTGCTCTGTGTCTGTGGATGTATTTATTAATCTATTGCTGTCAGTGTTTGCAACGTGAAAGTAAATTGATCAATCTTTCCTCATTAGTTTCTGTTCTCTGAATCAGTGTTTAATTATCAATGAGTAACTGTCAGTTTTTGGCTTTGTGAATGTGTAG
The DNA here is from genome assembly GCF_004010195.1 of Chiloscyllium plagiosum. Lineage (NCBI taxonomy): Eukaryota > Metazoa > Chordata > Chondrichthyes > Orectolobiformes > Hemiscylliidae > Chiloscyllium > Chiloscyllium plagiosum. Next base: position 5,949 of record NW_025206165.1, on the reverse strand, counting down.
ATGCATTTATCATTCTACCCATCAGATTCTGCTTTGGGTTTTTCTGAGAGTTTAGTTTAACCTGTCCCTGTCAGAATCTGTAAATGTAGTTACTAATCCATACCTGTCAGTTTTTCTGGCTGAATATGTGTGTGAAATTGTCAGTCTATCCCTGACCAATTCCACTGTGTAAATATGAGAAATTCGGAAGCAATGCTTCCTGTCAGTCTCTGCAATGTGAATATGTGAGTGTATTTATCAATATTTCCCTGACAGTTCCTGCTCGGTGAGATAGTGTTGGGATCAATACATTCTGCCCTATGAATATTTGAGTGTCTTTATCAAATTATACTTGTCAGAAAATTTTCTCTGCAAACACAGAAGTTTAGCAGTCAGTTTCGTCAATGTGAATGTGTGAGCACAGGTTTGAATCTATGCCTATCTGTTTCTGCCAAGTCAATATGAGAGTGCAGTTTTCAATCTCTATCTGTCAGATTCTGTGTGAAATTGAGTGTACTTATCAAACTGTATCTGAGAGTTTATGTTAAGTGAAAGTGGAAGTGTTGTTATCAAATTGTACCTGTGATTTTCTGTTATGTGATTAGAAGAGTGTAATTTCTAATCTGTCCCTGTCAGTGTCTCCTCCATATATCTGTGGAAGTAATTAAATTATACCTGCCAGTTTTTGCTGTGTGAATGAGAGTGTACATCTCAACCAATATCTGACAGTGTGAGTTATGAAAATGAGAGTGTTGTTATCAGTCTGTACCTTTCAGTTTCTGTTATTTCAACATGCGAATTTAGTTATCAATCTGTACCGGTCAGTTTCTGCTTGGTGAATATGTGAGTGCATATAACAATCATTCCTTGTTAGTATCTGTGTTGTGAATATGTGAATGAGGTTGTCAATTTGTAAACCTGTCAGTTTCAGACATGTACATATGGAAATATACCTGTCAGATTCTGCTCTGTGACTATGGTGCAGTTATCAATCTGTCTTTGCTTTGTGAACATCCAAACATAGTCATTAATATGGACATGTCAGTTTCCACTATGTGAATGCGTATGTGTATTTCCTAACCTACCCCTGAGAGTTTCTGCTGTCTGTCTATGAGAGTGTTGACTTGAACATGTAGCTGTAAGTTTCTGGCTTGGTAACGTTCGAATGCCTTTATCAAAATGTATGTCAGTTTCTGTGATGTGAATGTGTCAGTCCAGTAGTCAATTTACAACTGTAACTTTCTGTTCTGTGTGGTGGTTATCATCTGTACCTGTTAGTTTCAGCTTCATAAATGAATGAGGGTAGTTGTCCACCTGTTCCTGTCAGTTTGTGCTGTGAATGTGTCAGTGTAGTTAACAGTCTGCATCTGTCAATTTCTGCAAGGTGAATGAGAGAGTGTAGTTCCTAATATATACCTATGAGATTCTGATCTGTTATGTTTGAATATCGTTATCAAACTGTACATGACAGTGTGTTTATCCCTCTGTGAACTTGGAAGTGTAGTAATAAATTTTTACCTGTTCGGTTATGTTATGGGAAAGTTCTTGTCAGTTTCCTTCAAGTGAGTTTAGTTATCCATCTGTGCCTGTCAGTTTCTGCTACGTGAATGTATGAGAGCAAGTATCAATCTGTGTGTCTTAGTTTCTGCTACATCAATAAGCAAGTTAAATCTTTGATCTGTACCTGTCAGTTTTAGATATGTGAATGTATGAATGCAGTTATTAATATATCCCTGAATGTTTCTGCTTGTAAAAATGCAAATATATTCATTAAATCATCCCTGTCATTTTCTGCAAAGTGAAAATGAAAATGTAGTTATCAATCTGTAACTGTCAGTTTCTGTCCTGTGAACATACAATAATCAATCTGTACCAGTCAGTTTCTGCAGTATGAATATTCTTGTATAATGCGGCACATTGTTCGGCACAGTGGTTCGCTCTGTTGCCTCACAGCGCCAGGGACTTGGATTCGATTCCAGCCACGGGTGACTGTCTGCACAGAGTTTGCACATTCTCCCCGTGTCTGTGTGCGTTTCCTCTGGGTGCCCCGGTTTCCTCCCACAGTCCAAAGAACAGTTTAGGTGAATTGGCCATGCTAAATTGCCCATAGTGTTCAGGGATGTGTGGGTTAGGTACATTACTCAGGGGTAAATGTAAAGGGAATGGCTCTGGTTGAGATAAACTTCAGAGGGTCAGGCTGAACGTCCTGTTTTGAAACTGTATGGATTCTAATTTTAACTAAAAGACCATACCTGAACGTTTCAGCAAGATGAATTATAAAATATAAATTGATAAGTTATTAATCTCTCATCAGTTTCTGATTTGATAATGTATGAATGCATTTATCCATCTGAATCTATTTTTTGTAATACGAATATGGGAGTACAGTTACTGCTCTATGCCTGGAGACATAGGAGTGGAGGCTAGGAAACTTGGGGAAATATATATTGATATCTTGAAAAATATTTGATATCAGTCCATATGCCAAAGTGGAAGTGTTAGAGATGTTAAAAAAAAACATAAAGGTGTATCAAACTCTCAGACCTGATCAAGTATATCCCTTGATGTTGTAGAAAGCTGTATTGGTAATTTCAATAAATAATATTGTTTTCTTACTTTTTTTAGAATATCTCATAGGGAGGGTCAATCTATCCCTGTCAGTTATTGCAATAGGAATGTGAGACTGTGGTCATAAATCTGTACCTGTCAGTTTCTATGTGAATATGTGGGTGCAGTTACCCATCTCAGTTTCTGCAATGTGAATGAGAGTATAATTATCAGTCTCTAGCTGTCAGCTTCTCCAACATCTATTTGTGATGTTAGTTATGGAGCTGAACCTGTTAGTTTCTATCATATGAAGGTGTGAGTGTCATCATCAATCTGTCCCAGTCAGTTTCTGTAATGTGAATGGGTGAGAGTAAATATCAACCTGCAACTGTTTCTGCCATGTGAATATGAGTTGAATATGAGAGTGTCGTTGTCAGGCTTTGTTTGTCAAACTGAGTATTGTTATCGATCTATACTTGTCAGATTCTGCTGTGCTTTATGCAATATGAAACTGAGTGTTATTGCTAATCTGTTCCTGTCAGTTTCTGCTTTGTGGATATGAAACATTTGTTATCAAATTTTCTCTGTCAGTAACTACAATGCGAATGTCAGGGTGTATTTACTAATTTGTTCCTATCAGTTTCAGCTCTGTATATTTAAGTGTGCAGTTATTAATCTGTAACTTTCAGTGTCTGCCATGTGAATGTGCGAGTGCATTTATCCTATCAGCTTCTGTGTTGCGAATATGTGAATGTGCTTACCAATTTGTACCTGCCAGTTCCGATATGTAAATATCGTCCTCAATTTCTCCTTGCCGATTTCTCCTATATGTGTTACAGTGTGCAGTTAGCAATCTGTACATGACCTTTTCTGCAATTTGAACATCAGAATATAATTACCAATCTGACTGCTCTGTAAATGTATAAGTAGAGTCATCAAACTGTACATGCCAGCTTCTGCTTTGTGACTCTGAATTTAGATATTAATCTTTGCCTGTCAATTGCAGCTATGTGAATGCACTTATCAGTATGTATCTGTTAGTTTCTGCTCAGTGCATTTGATTTGTGTCATGGATTGTGCAATGGAAAATTAAGAGTTTTCCAACTCCTATAGTGCAGACTCAAACTGGCAGGAATGATACCATGGGCTGTTCTTCAGGATGTCATCAGTTTTTTCTCAATGCATAGCTACATACTTTTGTGAATAATGTTGAAAAATGGATAGGTGTTACATTCCTTTGGTAGTGTCAAAAGGAAAGGGGAACAAACGAATAAATTGTATTGTAGCCGACTGACCACAATGTTCCTGCTACATGAAAGAGAACTCGCTCGTTCACTTCATTATTGTATTGTGAGTATTACATAATCTTGCTCTGTGGAGTGATGGTGCAAGCCATTAGCAGTACTCTCCTGATGCTCTATGGTGCCAATGAGGAAAGCGAAAAGACTTGTATTTTTGTCATACAGTGGAGAAGATTTAAATCATTTAGGCAAATTTACTTCATCAGGTGGTCCGAAAGCGTCACTCCGAAAGCTAGTGTGCTTCCAATTAAACCTGTTGGACTATAACCTGGTGTTGTGTGATGCTTAACTTTGTACACCCCAGTCCAACACAGGCATCTCCAAATCATAACATGAGTCAAATTAGGCAAGATTAAACTGATCAGTGTGGTAGTCAGTTAATAATCATTAGGGTATTTTTAAACCTCGCAATTCAAACAGAACCAGGTTTCAATTCCACTCTTTCCCTGAGTTGCTCCTGGTCTCCTTTTCTTTTATTTGCATCTTTGCAACAATTGGGTGAGATCCAGAACTAACATTTGTACACCTCCATGAATGGGAATTCCTGAAGCAGCTGCAATGCTGACATATATCATTAACAAGCTGCCAATACACTAACTGTTGAAGGAAAGAACAAGGGACGCTATGTCTAATGTTTAACTCAAAATTTGAAATCTGTTCACTCTAATACGTATCCTTTATACGACTGTCACAAAATTATGGTCTGTGCTTCCATTCTTCACTGCCCAATATCAACAAACAGCGTGAAACAGAAGCCAAACAATGAATTTCCATCAGTGTTTTAAAAACCACAAGAATGTCCCACAGCAGCTTCTTCCCGCTCTGCCTCCCTCAGCAGGCCCACACACAGCCCGAGAAAGGCTTCTCTCTTCCCCCCAGCCCGCTCACACCAAGTTCCGGGACCAGTTCCTGCTCCGCTCGGCCTCTTACAAACAGCCCCCGGTTCTCCCTGAACTCACCCCGAATCAATCCCGGTCTCGGAGCCCCCTCTGTGTCCTAGGCTCCCATCCCGATGTGCTGCTGGAAGGAGCCTGCTGTTCCCTCGCTTCCCTGGGCGCTGATCTCTCCATTACGGTCTGTTTCAAACAAACCTCTTACACTCACTGAGTAAATGCTCCTCAATGGCAGCGCTGGGGGAGGGCCTCACGCATGCGCTCCTCTACTCGGGAAACAGCTTTGGGAAAGGGGCAGCACCGCGCATGCGCTGCTTCAGGTTGCCAGAACAAATCATTCACAATAAACCGACAGTGACAGCAGCAGTGCTAAACCCAGACCCAGTATGAGGGATTAGGATCAAAGCACAAATATTACTTCCAAAAAAAGGAGAGACTAAATAAGATTGGATTGTTTTTTTTCCTGGATGACTGCGGTGACACATGATTGTGGTGTGAAAGATTGAGGCTAATGGACAGGGTGAATATAGAGAAACTGTTTCCCTTGTTTGAGCGATCAATCACAAGTGGTGATTGGGTTAGGATATGGTAAGGATAAGGATTCTCACTGTGGTGTAGGGTAAGGGTTAAATATATGGAGCGAATTTCAGAAAAAAAATCTCTTCCACTCAGCAAGTGGTGGAAATCTGGAAGATACTGCCTGGGAAGGCAGTGGAGGCCAGAAACCTTAACCTTGAAAAAGTATTTGGATGAGCACTTGAAATGTCATACTATTTAAGGATATGGGACAAGTGCAGGAAATTAGCAAACCTTCAGTAGTAGTTATTTTGGGTGCAGACATGATGCCTGAAGGGCTTTTCTATGCTGTATGAGTATATCCATGTCAGCTTTTGCTATGTGTATCTCAGGGTACAGTTGTTTATTTGTACCTGTCAGTCTCTGATTTCTGACGATATAATTGCATTCATCATATGCCACCTGTCAAGTTTTTTGCAGTGTATATATGAGAGTCTAGTTATCAACCTGTAACTTTCAGATTGTAGAGTCATACAGCTTTTGATCCAACTAGTCCACACTGACCAGATACCTTAAGCTAATCAAATCTCATTTGCTAACATGGAGTCATAGAGATATATAGCATGGAAACAGACCATTCGATATAACCCACCCATGCTGATCAGATATCTCAAGCCAATCTCATCCCAACTGCCAGCACACGGTCCATATTC